>NW_014543235.1:25302-34872 GCF_000741045.1 Vigna radiata var. radiata | reverse complement strand
TGTACAATGTGTTAGGCATGTGGTACATTTAGCCCTATATATAGGCATGCTAACACATCTTGTAATAACTTTTGGAGATAATTGAATTGTTTACTATTGAGAATTACTCCAGAGCAATTCTACCTTGAAAGTCAAGGCTAGAGAATATCAAGGATCTCCTCTAGCCACCTTCCATCTCACACTTTCCATTTTCCACATCAGATTTCTCTTTCAGCCACGCTACACCTCTCCCACCAATCCACAACGTCCTCGTGGCACTGTTTCAGTGTGTGTATTGTCATTCTAAGCATTGTTTCAGTTTTAATTCCAGAACAAGTCTTTGAAAACTGCACTGAGTAAATTCTATTCGTCAATACAAGCTATGACATTCGGTTGAATGAGCTTGGTGGTAGATTTCAGTGGCAGAGGTTATAAGTTGCATTGCTATTTGAATCTGCTTCACTGTGCATAATTACATGCAGTTTCACTTCTGAATAATTCGAGTCTGGAATATTTGAATAAAATTCTGCTTTGTTAGTAGCAAATGCATACCAAATAAGCAATGAAGGGTTTAACCTAGCTTGGTTGCACATTGTTAATCTGTAGAATTTTGTTTGGCCAGCTACACCGAACTGGTACTTCTTTGAATGTCTTTTAGTGTGTGTCTGTTCTGCTTGGTATTATTTCATTACTAAGCTTCTTGTTTAATCAATATCCTAGAGTCTTTGCAAGCCATTTTTTTTGTTTTTCCTTCTAAACTGCAGAACTAAGTTATTTAAACACTTGTTAAATCATTCTTTTGATCCAAGATGAAATAAAAGCATATTAGTTGAGAAAATCAGTCAAAAGAGGCAAATCCTGAAAAGAAAAATGAGGAACTGAATATTTGAATTTGAGTAAAAGCCTATGAAAGAGTGTAAAATGGCCTTGCGTGATCAAAACAAGCATAAATAAACTTGCTCCATTGGATTTCAGTATGCAAATGTGTCCAGAACTGAAAATGCTAACATTAGCTAATGGACCAGTTCAATTTTTGCTTTTGAAATTCTGATTTCAACAACCAATTTTGTGATTTCTTGTTGTGTCTTTTCTTGTCTTTAAAATCTGTTCTAGTGCTATTCTTTAGGTTCTATTTGCTGTGCTTATTTTCTTGATAGCTTTGATTTTTGTTTGCTTCTCAATTGTTTGGCTATCTTGGTTTTGTCCATCACGTGTAAATCTGTTCAGCCGTTTTTAATTTGAGCTTTTCTTTGCTTTATGAATATGCTTTTGAGTCTATTACCCTGCTGTTTGTCATTTCCTATCTCTTTACCTTCGCCTGATCATTTTCATCATTGATAATCTGATTCCAGTCTTAATTTTTGGAAATTGAAGAAAGGTATTTGTGAATGGTAGCATCTTAGGTGGAAGTGATCCACAAAATTCTCTGGCCTTGACTGAAATATTTTCAAAACCTACCCTTGAGTGTGTAAACCGTTAGAGTGAATCCTTGAGGGATGTGAGATTTGTGAGGATGATTTTGGCCTAAATTCCTTGGATAATTTGTATGTGAGAATTAGTTTTGCTTAACTGTTGCTTAATCATCTGACTGTTCATTGTGCAGGTTGCTTAAGCATTTTAACGTCAGTTTTGAATTCATATAATGGAATCTGGTTTAAGGTCTAATTGCGTGTACATTTGTTGGAATCTGGTATGAAATTTTGGTGTGCAAAGCTGATTTGTGGGAGCTATGAGCTGAAGGGAGTTGCTTTTATCTCAAATTGTTTCTTATATGCATAAATTGTTTTGTCTGTTCTGCATATCTTAGAGATAGAATTGTGTGATCTGCTGAATTAGCGGAATTGTCTGTGCATTATCAATTGAGACATTATTTGAGAACGTGTTCTTACTCTAAATTGTGCTAATAAGCTGGATTTGTACAGACTTTGCTGTTTTTGTTGTGACAAGCTGTCTTTATTGTGTTTGTTTTGGATTGGTACATATCGCAGCAACAATACCACCCGTGTAGCTTGAAGCAGAGCTACCCAGTTTAGGATTCAGTTCGTGTAGGAATTTACTGAGAAAACAACAGTTTAAGCATTTCATATTGGAGTTTGAACTTAAGGGAGTTGTCTAGCTCATTGTTCTTTGTGTCCATTAGTTGTTCTGTAGTGAAACATTGTTGGTTGGCTATTAAATCTGTTGTGACTATTTGTGCAGAATTTGGAATCAATGAGGAATATAAAGCTACTGCAGCAGGTTACCATTGAGAGCAATTAGACGCCAATAGAACGAGACTGAGAAAGGGAAGTTATTATTGCTCTATATCTTTTTGTGCAATCTGTTTGTGTTAACTAAGGGCAATATCATTGAAGAATTGTGCATTTGATTTGGTAGGAACTTAGTTGAGCACATGGATCTTCATTTGAACAAGGTGTTTGGGTCAGATTGTGGCAGCAGCAACATCTCTAATTGGACAGGACTGAGATTGACACGAAGCAAAGTGGATCACGTGAATGTGGGCACCAAGAGCACCGGAGCATAGGATTTCAATTTTTTTTTTATTTTGTTTTATTTGTATTTTATTTTGATGTGTAATGGGCTTGTGTTAGCCCACTGTTAGTCTTAGTTTTTGTTTGTAAAAGGGCCATTATATAAAGTCCAAGTTTGGAAGAGTCCTTGGTGCTCTTTCAAATCTTGGCAACCTTTCTTGTTTGTTTTCTTTAAGTTTTAGCTTAGACAGGTGAGTGTGTCTTGTTAGCATAAGCTACAAGCCTCACCTTAGGAGTAGAATTTTATCTTGTTTGCATGTTATTTTAGTGTTTCACGTGTAGGTGTGAATTTTGTCATAGTAGAGTCCGTACGTTTTTAGGGGTCTTAAAAGTCCGATTGTCTTTGTTTGTGTGTCCTTTGTTTTTAAAAAGTAATTTTACTTTAAAGATGTCTAGGATTAGTGAAATTAAGAAGCAACATATTCTTAGGAAAATAATGAAACAAATTGGGAATTTGGAAGAGAGCATAAATCAAGATAGGCTTCATAGGGAGTTGCAAACCTCAATTATTAACAATGAGTTGAAAATGCTTAAAAAAGAACAAGTTCGGAATAGGGAGAGGTCTAGGGAAAATTACACTATAGACTTCCAAAGTAAAAGAGAATTCCTAGATAGGCTCCAAAAGTTACAACAAAATTCTATGATTGTGCAAGAATATAGGCAAAAGATAGAGTTATATCAAATGAGGGCAGGAATTGTTGAGAGGGAAGAGGTTACCTTAGCCAGATTTTTAAATGGGCTAAATTTTGACAGAAGGCATGAGGTTGAATTACTACCTTATAAACATTTAAATGATCTTGTTTAAATGTGCATAAAGGTAGAACAACAACCATTTTCCAGAAGAGAGCAACATAGGAGAGAAGAGGAAGATAGAAGAGAGAAACATAGGAAAGAAGAGGAAGAAAAAGAGAGAAAGAAAAGAGAGAAGAGGAAGAAAAAGAGAGAAAGAAAAGAGAGAAGAGGAAGAAAAGAGAAAGAAGGAAGAGAGACTACAAAAGAAAGAGAAGGAAGAACTTGAAAGGAAGGAAAGGGAAGAAAAGAAATTGCTGACAATATCTCCTAATCTAGAACCCAAAAGGGGAGGTTTTCTATCCTTTAACTTTACTTCAATTNCAAATAATTAGCTCAGAAAATTCAAATTAATTAAAATTAGAATTTCCGGTCAAATTAAGCATATTTAGGAAAAACGGGAAAATACCGGAAAATTAAGCACAATTCCCTGATTAATTCTAGCACAATAAACTAAGTAAAGTCAAGAAAATATCGACTCATCACACATCTTGCTTTAGGACTATTCAATTTGCTATTTTCATGTTGTCTGTGATGTTCGGTTGTGTTAATTTAACTGTGATGTTAGCTTAGGTTAGTCGAGTTGGTCATTAGCAATATTACTTTAGATCTGTGTTTGCATTTCTATTTGCATCATTATTTTGATTTTATTTTATTTTTGCATTCACAAACCTTCCACAAACCCCCCACACTTCGTGTGAGACCTGATTCTCGAACCACAGTTTGGTCCTTGAGAGACGACCTAGGAGTCATTTCCTAGCTATATTGCATTTCTTTTATGCTCATTAAATTTTGCATGGGGTGCGACACCCATCAAAATTTTGGCGCCGTTGCCGGGGACCAGCGGTTCGGTCTTAGGTCTTTTGTTGTGTTAGTGTGTGTTGTGTTTTGTCTTGTTTTGTGAGTGTGATGTTCTATTTTGTGTGTGAGTTCTTGTGTGTATGCGTGTCACATGTTTAATTGTTGTGTTTTTTTTGTTTCGTAATTTTTAGCATTTCCATTCTTCCACTTTCCTCCTTCTTTTTTTCTACATGTCCACCTATCTTGATTTTGTGAATATTGCTTCTTCTGCCCGTGTGTATGATTATGATTCTCCTTCTACATCTGACTCTGAGTATGGTTCTCATATATACTCTGCTGATTTCTATGTTGAGAACAGAACAGTTCCTCCTCCATCTTATGAGAGTGCTCCTAGGGAGCCGTTTCCACTTGATAAGGAGGATATTCGTTGTGTTTTCAACACTGGACTGATACATTAGCTGCCTAAGTTTCATGATTTTGCAGGTGAATGCCCACATAGACATTTGGAGGAATTCTACACCATTTGCTCTTCAATGAAACCTCCTGATGTCCCGAATCATGACATTTTCATTAGGGCATTTTATTACTCATTACAAGGAGTGGCAAAGGATTGGTGTTATTATCTTACTCCAGGATCCGTCACTTAGTTGGGAAGATCTTGAGCATCAGTTTCTGGACGAATTCTCCCATTTGCAGTATGGTTACAACAACAATCCTGGGTGGAATGATCCTAACATGGGATGGCATGGTACTCCACAGCGCCAATATCAAGAACCGCCATTTCAAACTCCATGTATGCATTCTTCACCTGTCCAGGAGCCACAGCAGTTGCAGTCTCATGAGCCTGTCCCAGCAACTCCTCATCCTCACACTACTTTTGAGCCTACATTGAAGGAGTTGTTGAGACAGATGACTGCTCAGAATATGCAATATCAGGAGTTTCAGCAGGAATTTATAGCTTCCTGATATGCAGGGCCCAAGCCCAATTTCATTAGTTTAGTAATTCTTTTACTTGTATTAGAGATGTGTACAATGTGTTAGGCATGTGGTACATTTAGCCCTATATATAGGCATGCTAACACATCTTGTAATAACTTTTGGAGATAATTGAATTGTTTACTGTTCAGAATTACTCCAGAGCAATTCTACCTTGAAAGTCAAGGCTAGAGAATCTCCAAGGATCTCCTCTAGCCACCTTCCATCTCACTTTCCATTTTCCACATCAGATTTCTCTTTCAGCCACGCTACACCTCTCCCACCAATCCACAGCGTCCTCGTGGCACCTCAGACCTACTGCCACACCTACACTTACCTTTCGAAACCTCATTCTTGCGAATCAGAAACATATCATTTCATTTGCATCTCACACACCATTCTCGCTCAGACTCACTTCTTCTCCATTGCTTCCACGGACCAACCACGAACCACAGTTCAACAGAACTCCACCGTAAGTCTCCTCAACGCACCCTAACCTTCTCTTCGCCGATCTACTTCGTAGATCTAGTCTTTCTGTTAGGTTTTCCTCAATCCATCACTTGTTGAACCTTTTGACCGATTAAATCCTAATTACCTTCCATTTCACTGATTCAATCGGTGAATCCTCCAGTTTCACCGATTAAAACTTCACAAATCCCTAAACCTATCATTTACACCGAACAAACCATCATAAACCCTAGGTTCTCTCCGTTTCCGTTTTCCGCTGCGTCTATTGTCGTCTCCTCAGCTCGATCTACGCCCGATCTATGGTCCTCACCAGAACGGGTTGCATCACTTCCTTTCAGAGCTTGAGCAATCAGGTGGGGCAGATGGTCACTCAGCTCATTGAAGAACAGTCTCAAGTTTCAGAGGAATCACCATTTCAGGTTGTTCAGCTTTGTCAATACCAAATTTCGTCCGGATCGGTTTTTAGCTTTATTGCATTTTGTCTTCACGTGCTTTATTATCCACTTTCATTTTCGTTTTTTATTTTCTTATTTTTACTTTTACTTTTATTACCTTCATTTATTTTTTTGTTTATTATTATTATTATTATTATTTTTATCCTTTTATTCTTTTTTATTCTGTTTTATTTAATGTGAAAAAAAATAATAAATAAAAAAATAGAAAATTTGTTTTGTCGTATATAAAAAAAAAATAAAAAGTAATAAAAAAGGAAGGGACAAAAAATGAAAACGGTTTTGGCTGCTGGGAAACAATTTTGGTTTTTGGCAGACGCGGATTGACATTTTTGGGGCAGGGGCTACTTGGAGGGGACATAACAGAATTCATCCTCCCTGATCACAGACATTCCTTCCAGAACACACACAATACAAAATCCTTCTCTACCTCCATCACCTTGACCATCATCATCATTCTTCCAACACCAACCACCGCACCTCATCACCATTATACATACGACACCCTTTTTTGCTTACCACGAACACCATGTCTCAGGACATAAACCACTTGAACGCATTCATCACTCTCACTCTATTACTAATACAACATCTCATTACCACGACACAGAACGCAACTCTTCGCCCATTTCTGNTTTTCAAATCGCCTTCTCAGACTCCATCATAGAAACACAGAACTCGAAAACAGAGCATAGAAGAACCCATTTCCCGGTTCCTAACCTTCATTCAACNACACACACAACAGGCCTCATGGTCCAGCACGCAGACTCTCAACTCCTCTCCTCCACCCTCTGAACGAACCCATTTTTCTCAACCTTACTCAATTTTTCCAGCTTCCTCATTGAAAAACAACAATCATCCTCACGCCACCATTCACTTCCATTCACTTCCATTCACTCACTCAGAAACATTTACCAGAACCCCTAACCTATCTCCACTACATTTCCCATCACCATCACACCGACCCATCTACAACAAGTTCAACTAGCCTTTGTTTTCCNTCACCCCTGCGTCAGCTACCATTCGTCCCCCTTTTCTCCTTCNCCTANAATAGAAAACGAATACAACGCAAAGCCACGGACGCAGGGAGGAAACTAAGCAAAATCAGAAAACCAGTTTCTCAAGTCGCCAACCCGTTAGTGGTGTGANCGGTGATTAAGAGCTCCAATGGCAGCGACGCCATGAATATACAAACCTAGTCAAGGGTTTGGTCTCGCACTCGTGGAAGGGAGGAACGACGACGCGGATGAAACCTCAATCTGCAGCGACGACATCCANCTTCATTGACGGTGGCGGTTACGAACAACAAGAGAAAGAGGGGGAGGGTTTCATAGTTGCTCGGGCCTTCATATTCAATCATCATCCAGTCTNCGNCATCCACCTTTTTTTTACCTGCAAAGAAAGACAGAGGCTAGCCAGAAAGAAGCAACAGGGGTCACCAGGCACACGACGCTAACANCAACGAAGCAGATAGTGATTTGAGTGAGTGATCTCGGAGTTCACTTCATCTTTCACTTGCCGTAATCATCACCATCNTCGATTGAAGATGCTGATCAAGAACATCGCCATCGGAAGGCCCGAGGAGGCCACTCATACCGACACGTTNAAAGCGGCTTTGGCCGAGCTCATCTTCACCTCCATCATCGCTTATCATCGGCGTGGTTGCCGGGAGTGTCGCCGTAGTTGGGGTTCCCTGCATTCGCGCCACCCTCAACCCCTCCGTAGTCACTCTCATTCCCATCAGCAGCGCCTCCGATTCGACAGTGGCGGCGACACGATGGTGACGAGGGGGCCTCGACGGGGATGACGGCCTCGACTTGGTGGCTCCGGCGACGAGCGTCGTTGGTGACGAGGTTGTGAACGGTGATTGGTGGTGGTCGGCTGNGTGAAGATGGGTGTCTCTAGGTTCGTCTCTGGAAGAGGAGATCCCAGGTCTCTGAAGCAATGCTTGGCAAAAATGAGAGGAAATTGGAGAAACCCCTAATGAGTTTCAGTTAGGGTTATGAGGCTTTGGGCCTGGGGTGGGCCGCCTCTTCCATTCTCTGCATCTCCATTTCCTATCCGCAACCCCTTTCATATGGGCTGAGGTCCATTATGTTTCTGCCAATAAAAGAAAAGAAGGATTGGGCTTGGACAAACTATTTCGGTCTGCACCTCTATTTTCAGCCATACACCCCTGACAGAGCACAAGGTTGGAGAAAGAGGCCTTGGGCCTGGTCTGCCTGCTTGCTTCCTGGCGACGCGCCACGCTATTCTCACCCCCACCGTGTTTCTGTAAACAAAAAAGGGGTCTTGGGCCTGACCANCACCTACCAAATGCACCCCCAATGTTCATCAGCTGCACCCTTGTCCTTGGGGCCTGGACCAAGAAATTTCGGACTGCACCCCCTATGCTTCCATTCGCAGCCCCCTCCTCTTTGGGCTCAAACCCATTCTGGCAACCAATCAAAAGAACTCTTTTATGCACCCCCGGTTTTAATCTCTGCACCCTCACTCTTATTGGGCTTGTTGGACTGTTTTATTTTTATTGTCTTTGCTTTTATTATTAGTTTTGTTTGACATTTGTTTTATTATTATTTGTTTGTTATACTCATTATTTAATAAAAAAAATATAAAAATCATAAAAAATTAAAAATCAATTAAAAACATTTTGAAAAGATTCAAGCACACGTGCGACCGCTCGCGTAGGCCTTGTGCTGAAAATCTTTTCCTTTTCTTTTACAAAAATTAAAAATCAATTAAAAATATTTTGGAAAGATTTAAGCACACGTGCGACCGCTCGCGTAGGCGTTGTGCTGAAGATCTTTTCCTTCTCTTTTACAAAAATCAAATAAAAATATTTTGGAAAGATTTAAGCACACGTGCGACCGTTCGCGTAGGCCTTGTGCGGAAGATCTTTTCCTTTTCATTTATAAAAAAAATAATAAAATTAAAAAACATTATTTTAAGGGGTCTAGCACATGTGTGATCGCACGCATCGTCCTTGTGCTAGAAAACCCTTTCTTTTCTATAAATAAAAAATAAAAATATATTTTAAGGGGTTTAGCGCATGTGTGATCGCACGCATCGTCCTTGTGCTAGAAAACTCCTTCTTTTCTATAAATAAAAATTAAATATATATTTTAAGGATTCTAGTGCATGTGTGATCGCACGCATCGTCCTTGTGCTAGAAGACCTTTTCTTTTCCTTATATAAAAATTACAAAAATACCAAAACATCATTTCTTAAACAAACTAACAACTTTTCGGCCAGAACTACGTGATCCTTGATTCTTCATCAAAAATGGAGATACATAGGAGCAAGGCTAGTCCTTGTCAGGTTCATTTTCCAAAAACCCAAAAAATTTCAAACCTTTTTTCAAACAAATTTCTCAAGCAATTTCTCAGACAAATTTCTGAAACAAATTTTCCAAACGATTTAAAGAACTACGTAACCCTGATTTCTCAGTCCAACTGAGAATACGTAGGAGCAAGGTCAATCCTTGTCGGGCACAAAAACCACAAAAAATATTTTGTTTTATTTAGAGTTTTATTTTTTTAGGGGAAATTAAACATTTTGCAAACCACATCAAATTC
>NW_014543235.1:22313-24837 GCF_000741045.1 Vigna radiata var. radiata | reverse complement strand
CAAAAAATATTTTGTTTTATTTAGAGTTTTATTTTTTTAGGGGAAATTAAACATTTTGCAAACCACATCAAATTCGCGTATTTAATTAAAGGTACTGCCTTAGGGCAGGCGTTGTGGGGGTGCTAACACCTTCCCCACACGTAACCGACTCCCGAACCAGAATCTGGTTTTTTTTTCGTAGACCGCCATAACCTTTTTTATGGTTTTTTCCGTAGTTTTCCAGAATAAACTATGGTGGCGACTCCAAATCTCTTTTTTCCAAAACGTATTAATTTATTTTTGGATCGTCGTCCCGTTTTCAAATATTATTTTCTTTTTGGATCATCGTCGTCCCGTCGCGATTTTTCTGGTTGCGACAAGCTTCTAGATGATGTTGATGCCATCCACATAGGAGATGGGGAGCAGAGTCATGAGTCTGCTATTGCGCCATCTACTTTCCCACCCTCCTATGTCCCTACTCTTGCACCTAAGGAGACTAATGAAGAATGGAGGACCAGACAGATATGAGCACTACCTTCGAGATAGGTGGACCACTTTCATCTTCCACCAATTTAGCCACATCCAGGGAGGTGGAGGTAAACATACCTGAGATAGATTTTTTTGTTGATGATTATGCTGATGATGGGTATGTTGATGATTGTATTGTTGATGAGCATGCTTTTAGTTTTCCCTCTCTGCATGATGAGAAACAACTTTTTCCATCTTGTCTGAATGTTTGTTCTTTATGCATTGAACATGAATTTGAGCCTATAATTGATATTGTTTCTACATTTGAAACTGATTCATGTTTTGAGGGTATATCTGAGGTTCAGCCTGTTACACTGGGATTGGGTGTTATACCCCTGCATGTTATTTATGTGGAACCATATTGCACTAACCATGTTGCAGGAGGTACATATGGATTTTATCAACACACACCCATGGTGGATGACAAGGGTGCCAGTATACATAACAATTTGAAGATGAATAGGCACCAGCTGAACCTGATCATCAACAATCACTACTTCTTGGATCCAGCTGTGGAGGACATCTCCTTACTTGATCAAATTTAGAGGCTGAAGCAGTTCCTCCTCAAGACTTCCTTGCTGACTCCAGTGGTGGAGAACATCTCCCTGAAAGTCCAAAATTGGCAACTGCCACCATGATCAGGGAGTTTTCTTTTCCTTTCTCCCCCCTTTCCCGCTTTTATTACACTTGTCCATGATCTGTTGACTGTTTTGATTTTTGATCTGATGCTTGTTGTTACCAATAAGGAGCATTGGTAAAACTTGAAGAATTGTTTTGATGATGCTGCAAGAAGTATTATTTAAAGAGAACATTAGATTTATTTAAAAAGCAACTTGTAGAGTTTGGATGTAGTAGGAAAATCTTAAACCTTGTATTTTTAATTGGAATAATCGATTATGGACAAGCTATAATCTATTATCACTTACATTTTTACCTGTAATAATCGATTATCAAGGAGCAATAATCGATTATCACAAGTTATACAGGAATAATCGATTATCACTTCATATAATCGATTATCACTTTTTGAAAAACCTGTAACNGACTTGAATANTCGATTATCACTTACAATAATCGATTATTTATGGCAGTTGGGACTTGACCTTTGATATTCAGAGCAGCTACCTATATATTGGGTTTTGATGAAGTTCAGAAGTAACGTTCTTGAACTGAGAAGCTAAGTAGAACACTGTTTGTCAGAGGAAAGTTCTCAGAAGCTTTGTTCAAGGTTCCCTTGCTTGGTCTTGTGAAAGGAGAGGCTCGCGTATCGTGTGTCGATAGTCGGAGCAGACTCTCTTCAAGTTAGCAAGGTACTCTGCCTGGTCTTGTGAAAGGAGAAGCTCGCGAATCGTTTATCGATTGCCGGAGCAGTTCTCTTCAAGTTGGTAGAGTTGTTCTTTTTGTTCTATATTCCTATTCATTAAATTGTAATCTGTAAAACTATTTTTAGTGGAACTGTTAATCACTATTTGTAGTGATTAACGACTGGACGTAAATTCTGTTGAATCGAACCAGTATAAAAATATTTGTGTGATTTTTCTATTCCCTACACTCATATTTTTGTAAGCATATCAACTGTTTGATTAATTTTCTAAAAGAAAATTATTTTTGATAAAAGGACCAAATTATTTTTAATTGTGATCGAACACGCTTTCCGCTCTCTTAGTTTTAGTTCCGCTGCGCTATACTCTTCGAAAATTACCCCCTACGATACCAACAATTGGTATCAGAGCTTGCTTTGATAGTCTTTCAAATTTTTCAAAAATGGGCGATCACAACCAAATGTATTTAGAGGGTGCTTCTATTGATAGACCTCCTTTGTTTTACGGGGGAAAATTATGCGTTTTGGAAAATAAGAATGCAAATATTTTTAGAGTCAATTGATAGGGGTATTTGGGAAGTTGTTTTGAATGGTCCTTTTATTCCTACTGTAAATTTAAATGGTGTAGAGGAAGAAAAACCATATTTGCAATGGATTGCTGAAGAGAATAGACGAGCCCAATTTGATATAAAGGCT
>NW_014543235.1:6942-21727 GCF_000741045.1 Vigna radiata var. radiata | reverse complement strand
CATTTAGGGGGAGTACTTTTAAAGGACTTAAATCCTTTTTAATTTACCTATTTTATGGGGAGCATAAACTTTAGATGATTTTTTTTAAAAGAGGGGATGAAACTTTTGATTGAGAACTTTTATAATAACTAGAAGACTTAATATCGCTTTTGGTCCCTAGTTTGGGAGGTTTTGTTCAATATGGCCCCTAGAAGATATGAGTCCTGTCCTGAAACCTCACTTTGATCAAATTTATGAATGACAGCAAGCTCATGAAAAGTTATATGGTTCATCTAGGAAATATTGAAAATCATCTAAACCTTCAATCACCCGAGAGATCCCAAGTCCTGAATTTTAGAATTAGGATATTTTTGTTTGAGTGCCTTGTTGATTGGTTGTTATTCTTATCTCTATGTTATATTTCTGTCTTTTATGTTTCTCCTTATGGTGTCTATGTAATCCTTTCTTTTANGAATAACATGATCTCTTGTTTTATGCATACATTGTTTAATTGAGGGGGAGATCATATTTAGGTGGAGCTTTTTAATTTAATCTTTTTGCTTATGATAAAAAAGGGGGAGAAGAATAATATAAGGGGAGAAGAATAATATAAGGGGAGAAGTATAATACAAATTAATAATTGATACAGGTACTGCTAACTTTGTTTTCTGTTAGCTCTTACGTATTGCAGGTAAGCCAGAGTTGCTTTTAAAAGTGAATTTTTGATCATCATCAAAAAGGGGGAGATTGTTACCAATAANGAGCATTGGTAAAACTTGAAGAATTGTTTTGTTGATGTTGCAAGAATTATTATTTAAAGGGAACATTAGATTTATTTAAAAAGCAACTTATAGAGTTTGGATGTAGTAGGAAAATCTTAAACCTTGTATTTTTAATTGGAATAATCGATTATGGACAAGCTATAATCGATTATCACTTACATTTTTACCTGTAATAGTCGATTATCAAAGAGCAATAATCGATTATCACAAGTTATACAGGAATAATCGATTATCACTTCATATAATCGATTATCACTTTTTGAAAAACCTGTAACGGACTTGAATAATCGATTATCACTTTTTGAAAAACCTGTAACGGACTTGAATAATCGATTATCACTTACAATAATCGATTATTTGTGGCAGTTGGGACTTGACCTTTGATATTCAGAGCAGCTACCTATATATTGGGTTTTTGTGAAGTTCAAAAGTAACGTTCTTGAACTGAGAAGCTAAGTAGAACACTGTTTGTCAGAGGAAAGTTCTCAGAAGCTTTGTTCAAGGTTCCCTTGCTTGGTCTTGTGAAAGGAGAGGCTCGCGTATCGTGTGTCGATAGTCGGAGCAGACTCTCTTCAAGTTAGCAAGGTACTCTGCCTGGTCTTGTGAAAGGAGAAGCTCGCGAATCGTTTATCGATTGCCGGAGCAGTTCTCTTCAAGTTGGTAGAGTTGTTCTTTTTGTTCTATATTCCTATTCATTAAATTGTAATCTGTAAAACTATTTTTAGTGGAACTGTTAATCACTATTTGTAGTGATTAACGACTGGACGTAAATTCTGTTGAATCGAACCAGTATAAAAATATTTGTGTGATTTTTCTATTCCCTACACTCATATTTTTGTAAGCATATCAACTGTTTGATTAATTTTCTAAAAGAAAATTATTTTTGATAAAAGGACCAAATTATTTTTAATTGTGATCGAACACGCTTTCCGCTCTCTTAGTTTTAGTTCCGCTGCGCTATACTCTTCGAAAATTACCCCCTACGATACCAACAATTGGTATCAGAGCTTGCTTTGATAGTCTTTCAAATTTTTCAAAAATGGGCGATCACAACCAAATGTATTTAGAGGGTGCTTCTATTGATAGACCTCCTTTGTTTTACGGGGGAAAATTATGCGTTTTGGAAAATAAGAATGCAAATATTTTTAGAGTCAATTGATAGGGGTATTTGGGAAGTTGTTTTGAATGGTCCTTTTATTCCTACTGTAAATTTAAATGGTGTAGAGGAAGAAAAACCATATTTGCAATGGATTGCTGAAGAGAATAGACGAGCCCAATTTGATATAAAGGCTNCAGTTCTCTTCAAGTTGGTAGAGTTGTTCTTTTCGTTCTATTTTCCTTTTCATTAAATTGTAATCTGTAAAACTATTTTTAGTGGAACTGTTAATCACTATTTGTAGTGATTAACGACTGGACGTAGATTCTGTTGAATCGAACCAGTATAAAAATATCTGTGTGATTTTTCTATTCCCTACGCTCATATTATTGTAAGCATATCAACTGTTTGATTAATTTTCTAAAAGAAAATTATTTTTGATAAAAGGACCAAATTATTTTTAATTGTGATCGAACACACTTTCCGTTCTCTGAGTTTTAATTCCGTTGCGCTATACTCTTCGAAAATTACCCCCGACGATACCAACACTTGTGACACATTGAGGACACTGTGTAGTTTAAGTGTGGTCTATTGGGGGAGATTTCTATTTTTCTTTGTTAGTTTATGTTTTCTGCGTTAAACTTTTTGTTTTTTTTAGGTAGTTTTTGTTTTATCTTGTGTACAGTTTTGCATGTTACTCTTGATTTCTGGACTTTGTTTAGGTTGTCAGTTTTTCTTTCACTTCATTGATACCCTGATTTGTTGAAATCCTTGCTTTTCTTTGCTTGGGAATTGATCATGATGTTTGATAGGTTGAATTGATTGTGACAAAATTACCTTGTGTGAGATTTGAGCCATTTGATGATCTTTCTTGTGTGTGTTATGTCTCTTGATTGCTTGCACATTTGCCTTGGCTTGACTCTGTTGATAATTCTTGATTCATGAGCATGTTTGAAAATGATAAAGGCATTTTGTTGATTGAGCCTCTCTAGCTAGATAGCCTACACTATTATGATCTCCTTGTTAGCCCCTTTGAGCCTATACTTTCCCCATTTCCTTGTTTTGAAGCTCAAACAATAGCCTAAGTGAAAAACCATGATTACCTGAACCTTAGGGAATTTTGGAGCTTTGGAATTGCTTTGGGAATAAGTGTGGTCTCTTAGGAGTTGCAGATGAATTGGCTAGTTGGTTCCTCTTCTTGCTTTTGTTTTTGTAAATATGTTGTGTATATCTTGTCTCTTACAGTTGTGTCCTACATAGATGGAAAAGAAAAGAGACAAGATGAAATAAAAAAATAAAAAAAAAAATACAGAAAAAAAATTTTGAATAATGGAGTCAAGAAAAGGATGGAATTAGAGGTTGTGGGTGTGTTTGAATGTGTTTACACTTGTTCCCCATTGTTCCTCTGTTCCTTATGGTTTGTAGCTTCTTATCCAGATGTATCCTCCTTTGTCCTTGGCCCCATTACAACCATGAAAAGACCTTTTGATTTGAACATGCATGTGTTTGAGTGTTGATATTAGAGGCTTGCCAAGTCTGTTTGTGTTTTCTTTCTTGAGTGCATTGAGTTGACATTGTTTACCTTAGACACTTGAGAGAAACACTGTTAGTGTGCATCTGTAAGGTTTTGTTGCTTTTGATTCATCTCTTGAACTGATTGACTGTTTTCCATGCTTTGAACTGCTTGAATGATTTCTGTGAGTACCTATTTTCTTTGATTCTGTGTTGGATACTGTCGACTTCCTTTCTTTGTCCAGATTTCTTGAGAATTGTGTAATTCTGTTTGTTTCTTTCATTGTGAATCTTTGTTTTCTATCTGTTGAGTCTGTGTCACCTCCCTAATGTCTGTTCAATTGTTCCCTGATTTGCGTCTTGATTTTGCCCAGGAGTGCAAAAGACTAAGTGTGGTCTATTTTGATGAGTCGATATTTTATTGATTTCACTTAGTTTATTGTGCTAGAATTAATCAGGGAATTGTGCTTAATTGTCCGGTATATTCCCGTTTTTGCTAATTGTGCTTATATTGACCGGAAATTCTAATTTTAATTAATTTGAATTTTCTGAGTTAATTATTTGCATTATTATTTTCAGGGAAAATTTTGGAAATATAAATTGGAACATTTGGAGATTAAATGTGGTGTAGCCACTGCCCACTTGCATTTCATTTTTATTTAGGCTTGGAGAGCATCTAGAAAGGCCCTTGAAAAATTAATATTTGAGGGCACAATTGTGATTAAAGAAAAGTGGGGTGCTGATTCAGTAAAAAGAAGGGTGACATCCAGAAAAAGCATGCTGCTCACGGTTTTGGATTGAAATTTTCCAGCAATTGACGAGAGCAACATGGGAATTAGTATGATTTTTCTTCATCACGGTGCAGCAAGCAAAGTAGAGGGGGCCCATGAGAATTAAAAAAAATGATGTCCAGCTTTTATACTTTTGGAGAGAAATGGGCAGCAACATTTTTTTTTTGCATGTCCAGCAAAAGAAAAGGACTCCACCTGGCAGCAAATTAAATTGAAAAGCACATGGAGGTGCAAACAGTAGAAAAAACATCAGCAGCTTGGAGAATAAAACGTTCAGCACATGAGAAGAGACGACTGCATCTAAATCCATCACAGCCTATTCATTTTCTCGTCTCATGCATCTAACAGCAGCTCCTCATTCACACACGGACCAACACTGATAATATTTGAAGCAGCAACTTACAACCCAAATTAATCCAGCAACTTGGGAAATTAGGAGGTGCATCAAGCAGCTGTTGTCACGGTCCAGCAGCTTGGAGAAGACTTCACTCACGGGTTGCACTCCATCTTCACGATCCAGCAGCAGCGTTGGTGAGTTCAACACGTCCAGATGAATGAAAGTTGCACATGGTGACGTCTCCACTGCAGCCTCCGGCAGAAGCAACAGACTTCACGTAGCAGCAAACATGTTGCGGCCCAATCCTCGTGCTATGCATCTTCTTCTAACCAACACATCACGGCCTGTAGTTGGTTGAGGAAGCAAATCTTTCGTTCAACAGCTTGGAAGTAAGCTCGGCCCAGTAGCAAGCTTGCAGCAGCACGTCCTGCATAGTCTCAGCCCAGTTTCACACCAGCAGCCTCCACGCACAGCAGCATGTCCAGGGGTGCAAACAACAACCTTCACGACTTGGTCCAGCTCCAACACCATTTGTAATTGAAGCAAGTACAACAAACTTGATTTTCTTTGCACCACGGTCCACGCTATAGGAGACCAACAACGTCCTGCAAGCATTAGCAAAAAGAGGGCTGCATATGGAAGAGGGATTGGTGTAACACAAAAGGGCCCATAGCTTCGGAAGCAGCTCCATCCAGTCCATACACACTGTTCAGGTTTTATTTAAAAAAAAAAAAAAGAATAGGTTAAAAGGGAGAACAGCTGCCACCGAAAAGGGAGTTTTTTTTACTATTACATTGCTCCATGGAGAGCCGCCACACATACAGAGGATAATCTTTTTCTCGGGAAGCATGGGAAGTGACGTTACTTGAGTATGGTGGCACATTCGGTGACTTACGGAAAGACCACAAGCTCATTTTCTTTGCTTAAAGTTAGTAGTTTCACGGTTTAGATAGCTACAGCCACACACACTTTATTGAGAAGCCAATTAATTGTAGTTAGACGTGGTGGGAGATGGAGGTTCAGCAATTTCAATTCCTTTTCTTTATTTACTTTGATGCACTGAATACTTTTGGAAAAATGGTGCAGAGTTGTCACATCCTCGGGAAATAGAGCTCGGTTCCCTTAATTTTTCTTGTCTTAATCATTTTATATTATGTATTGAAATGTTGGTTTTTAGTGGATGTGTGAGATAGATGATTATAACGTTTATTATTATTTTTTAGCTTATGCATTGCATTTGAATAGTATTAGAAATGTTTGTTTATTTTCCGCTGCCTTGTGTTTAATTGGTTAACATCCTAGTTTCTTGAATTTTTATTTCAAGTTTTATTTCCATCGCACTATGCATTTCATATTTAGCTAAGTGTTTCTTTATTATCTGCTTCATTTTAAATTAGTTTTCACATCTTGCTTTAGGACTATTCAGTTTGTTGTTTTCATGCTGTTTGTGATGTTCGGTTGTGTTAATTTAACTGTGATGTCAGCTTAGGTTAGTCGAGTTGGTTGATGGGTGTCGCGGCCCATACAAATTTGATAGCATATTAGAAATGCAGTATAGCTAGGGAATGACCCCTAGGTTGTCTCTCAAGGACCAAACTGTGGTTCGAGAATCAGGTCAAACACGAAGTAGGGGGATTTGAAAGGTTTGTGCTGAATGCGGATGAACTAAAATCAAAACACAGATGCAACTAATAATTAAACACAGATTTAAAAACGGTTTCTAAGACAGACTGAAAACGGTAATGCAATTTTATTAATAACCAACCTGCCTAACCTAAGCTAACATCAAAATTAAATTATCAAAATTGAACAGAACAAACAACATTAAAGCAAGAGAAAACATTAAACTGAACACTACAACAAATAAATCTCCAAACATAATTAAACTATTAAAATGCAAAGTAAAAAATAAAAATATGAATTACTCATTGTAAATTCAAGATTGCAAATTGCAATACAAGTATTGGTTCAAGCATGAAGGCGAAACAAAAGTAAGAGACGGTTTTCTCCAAATGAAGAATCATGTGTGCACCACTTAAATTTTTGATTGAAAATTAAATAAATGAAACTATCTGATGATCATGATATTGTGCCCCATCCAAATGTTTATCATTGTGAGTCCACCAAGCCTTAAATGACCGTGCACCAAAATTATGGGAAACTTTTTTTTTCTCCCAGCAGCGTCATACTTTTCTTATATTCAATCAGCACCTCTTTCTCCATTTTTTCTAAAAGAAAATGATTATAATAAGATGCAGATGCTGGAGTAAGTAAATCACCATTAATTCTCAATTCTCTTCTAGCAATGCAGCGGTCCTATGTGCACCCTGAACCAAACATTAAATTAAAGTTGCATCCCTTCTATATTTATCAAGCATCGTCCCTACCATGCAATGCAATCAGTGTGGACTATTCCAAATAAAAAAAAAATATCACCGCTCCCTTCTCTCAACCAAGGTAGAATCAGTATGTGTTTTCCTCAAAGAAATTAAATACATGTGCTGCTTAGAATTACCTCCTAACTGTGACATGAGCTGGAATGAAAGGAAAATAAATAGTAACTAAAGCAATAGTTTCATTCATTGAAAATTGAAAACAGCATAAAACAAAAGTTTTGTTCAAAGGAAGACCAAACCCAAGGTGCAGCGGCTAGATGTTGAAGCAAAACCCGTTCCAGCTCAAATAAATGTACCAAGTAAATAAAAGAAAAGAAAAGTTCTCCACTTTCATCCATTGCCTCTTAACGAGAACATGTTCTAAGAAAAAGAAGTGCTCCTCCCAAAATTGTTTCCAGCAGCTGGCCTAAAAAAAAATTGTCGAGAGAGTGTTTAGAGAGAATAATAATGACGGCTGGTGGCTCTCTCCTCCAATCCCAAGGGTCTTCTATCTCTAAAAATAGGTGGCGTTCACCTCTAAAAGAAACCCTAGGGTTAGGCCAAGTGTCCCACAAAATTGGGCCTTTACATTTTTGCCATTAAAAGGGCCCATTGCACATAATGTTAATTAAAGTTTCTAGACAACTAAGTTACAATTTAATTAAAATTTGAGTTGCCCAATTGTAGAGTCTTCAATTTATTTTCCTCCTTCCTAATGCTCCAAAATATGTCTCCAATATTTTCCCTGTAATTAAAAATGCAAATAATTAGCTCAGAAAATTCAAATTAATTAAAATTAGAATTTCTGGTCAAATTAAGCACAATTAGGAAAAACGGGAAAATACCGGACAATTAAGCACAATTCCCTGATTAATTCTAGCATAATAAACTAAGTAAAGTCGAGAAAATATTGACTCATCAAAATCGACCACACTTAGTCTTTTGCACTCCTGGGCAAAATCAAGACGCAAAACAGGGAACAGTTCAACAAACATCAAGGAATTGACACAGACTCAGCCTACAGAAAACAAAGACTGACAAGGAAAGAAACAGAATTACACATTGCTCAAGAAATCTGGACAGTGAAAGGGAGTAGACAGTATCCAACACAGAATCAGAGAAAATAGATACTCATGAAGTCATCCAAGCAATTCCAAACATGGCAAAAATGATCACTCAGTTCAAGAGAGGAATCAAAAGTAACAGGACCTCACAGATGCACACTATTAGTGTTTCTCTCAAGTGTCTAAGGTAAATAATGTCAACTTAATGCACTCAAGAAAGCAAACACAAACAGACTTGGCAAGCCTCTAATATCAACACTCAAACACATGCATGTTCAAATCAAAAGGTCTTTTATGGATGTAATGGGGCCAAGGATAAGGGAGGATATAATATGGATGAGAAGCTACAAACCAAAAGGAATAGAGGAGCAATGGGGAACAAGTGAAAACACAGTCAAATAGCACCCAAACCCTCAAATTCAATCCTCTTCTTGACTCCATCATTCACACAATTTTTTTTTTAATTTTTCTCATTTTTCTGTATTTTTTTTTCTTTTTTTTTTCCATCTTGTCTCTTTTCTTTTCGCTCTATTTACAACACAAATATAAGAGACAAGATACACAACATATTTACAAAGCAAAACAAGAAGAGGAGCCAACTAACCAATTCATGAGAATCCCCAAAGAGACCACACTTATTCCCAAAACAATTCCAAAGCTCCAAAATTCCCTAAGGTTAAGGTAATCATGGTTTTTCACATAGGGCTAGTGTAAGAGCTTCAAAACAAAGAATGGAGAAAGTATAGGCTCAAAAGGGGTTATCAAAGGATCAAAATAGGGTAGGCTCATCTGGCTAGAAAGGCTCAACAACAAAACTGCCTTTATCACTTTCAAACATGTATATCAATCAAGAATCATCAACAAGAGTCAAGCCAAGGCATATGTGCAAGCAATCAAGAGACATATCACACACAAGAAAGAATATCAAGTGGCTCAAATCTCACACAGGGTAATTTCTGTCACAATCAAATCAACTTCTCAAACATCATAATCATCTTCCAATTAAAGAAAAGCATGGATTTCAAATCATAAGTACCAATCAAGTGAAGTGAAAAACTAGTTTACAACCTAAATAAAGTCCAGAAATCAAGAGAAACATGCAAAACTGTACACAAGACACAACAAAAACTACCTAGAAAACAAAAAATTTAACGTAGAAAACATAAACTAATCAAAGAAAAATCAGACTCTCCCCCAATTAAATAGACCACACTTAAACTACACAGTGTCCTCAATGTGTCACAGGCATAAGATCACAATCATAATAGTCAACAGACCAAGGACAAGGGCAATAAAAGCGGGAAAAGGGGAAGAAGGGAAAGAAGAAAACTCCCCTGATCATGGTGGCAGTTGCCAATTTTGGACTTTTAGGGAGATCTCTTCCACCACAGGATTCAGCAAGGAAGCCTTGAGGAAGAACTGCTTCATCCTCCAGATTTGATCAAGCAGGGAGATGTCCTCCATAGCTGGATCTAAGAAGTAGTGATTGTTGATGAGCAGGTTCAGCTGGTGCCAACTGGTGTTGAAGCTTTTGTGAATGTTAGCACCCTTGTTCTCCACTGTGGGTGTGTGTTGATCAAATGCATGTGTACCTACTGCAACATGGTTAGTACATTGTGGCTCCACAGAAATAACATGCAAGGGTATAACACCCAATCTCAGTGTAAGAGGCCGAACCTCAGATAAACTCTCTAGACATGAATCACTTTCAAATTCAGAAGCAATATCAACAACAGAATTAGATTCATGTTCAGTGCATGGAGAATANACATTCAGACAAGATGACAAAAGTTGTTTCTCATCATGCAGAGAGTGAAAATCAAAAGCATGCTCATCAATATCATCAACATCAACATACCTATCAACAACATAATCATCAACAACAGAATCAATAATAGGTATGTATACCTCCACTTCCCTGAAAATTGGTTGAGTGGTGGAAGGTGAAGCTGGTCTACCTATCTCAAAAGTGGTACTTATGTTAGCCTGGTCCTCAAATTCTTCATCAGTCTCCTCAGGTGCAAGACTGGGGACATAGGAGTGTGGGAAAGTAGGTGGCACAACACTAAGCTCATGACTTTGCTCCTCATCTCCTATGTGGATGGCATCAACAACATCTAGAATCTGAACAGCCTAAAATGGTGATTCCTCTAAAACTTGAGACTGTTCCTCAATGAGCTGAGTGACCATCTGCCCCACCTTATTGCTCAAGCTCTAAAAGGAAGCTATAAATTCCTACTGAAACTGCTTATATTGCATATTTTGAGCAGTCATCTGTCTCAACAACTCCTTCAATGTAGGCTCAAAAGTAGTGTGAGGATGAGGAGTTGCTTGGACAGGCTCATGAGACTACAGCTGCTGTGGCTCCTGGAGAGGTGGAGGCATACAAGTACTCTAGAATGGTGGTTCTTGATATTGAAGCTGTGAAGTACCATACCATCCCAGGTCAGGATAATTCCACCCAGGATCGTTACTTTATGAATCAAAATGATGCTGAGTAGGGGAGAATCTATCCAAAAACAAATGCTTAAGATCTTCCCAATTGGCCCTGAATTCTAGTGGAAGATGAATAAGCCACTCCCATGCTGCTTCTTCTAATGAATGCGGAAATGCCCTTAAAAACATGTGATCATCAGGGACATGAAGAGGTTTCTTTGAAGACCAAATGGTGTAGAACTCCTCCAAAAGTCTATGTGGGCATTCACCTACAAACCCATGAAACCTAGGCAGCAAATCTATAAGTCCAGAGGTGAGAACGCAATGAACATCAACCTCATCAAGTGGAACCGGCTCCCAAAGAGCATTCTCAAGAATGGAAGGATGAGTCATATTGTTCTCAACATAAAAATCAGCAGAATATGCATGAGAAGCAATATCAGAGTTAGATGCAGGAGGAGAATCATAGTCGTAGGCACAGGTAGAAGAAACAGTATCCACACAACCAAAATAGGTAGACATGTAAAAAGGGAGGAGGAAAGAAGAATGCAATGAAAATATAAAACTAAAGCTATCTAAATGCAACAACACATGACGACACACAAACAAAACATCACACTCACAACACAAGACAAAACACAACACACACTAACAGAACAAAAGACCTAAAACTGAACTGTTGGTCCCCAGCAACGACGCCAAAATTTGATAGGTGTCGCGGCCCATACAAATTTCATTGCATATTAGAAATGCAGTATAGCAAGGGAATGACCCCTAGGTCGTCTCTCAAGGACCAAACTGTGGTTCGAGAATCAGGTCAAACACGAAGTGGGGGGGTTTGAAAGGTTTGTGGTGAATGCGGATGAACTAAAATCAAAACACAGACGCAACTAATAATTAAACACAGATTTAAAAACGGTTTCTAAGACAGACTGAAAACAGTAATGCAATTTTATTAATAACCAACCTGTCTAACCTAAGCTAACATCAGAATTAAATTATCAAAATTGAACAGAATAGACAACATTAAAGCAAGAGAAAACATTAAACTGAACATTACAACAGATAAATCTCCAAACATAATTAAAATACTAAAATGCAAAGTAAAAAAAAAAATATGAATTACTCATTGTAAATCAAGATGCCAATTTGCAAGACAAGTGTTGGTTCAAGCATGAAGGCTAAATAAAAGTAAGAGACCGTTTTCTCCAAATGAAGAATCACATGTGCACTACTTAAATTTCTGATTGAAAATTAAATAAATGAAACTATGTGATGATCATGATATTCTGCTCCATCCAAATGTTTATCACCTTGAGTCCACCAAGCCTTAAATAACCGTGCACCAAAATTATGGGAAACTTTTTTTTTTCTCCCAGCAGCGTCATAATTTTCTTATATTCAATTAGCACCTCTTTCTCCATTTTTTTCTAAAAGAAAGTGATTATAATAAAATGCAAATGCTGGAGTAAGTAAATCACCATCAATTCTCAATTCTCTTCTAGCAATGCAGCGGTCCTATGTGCACCCTGAACCAAACATTAAATTAAAGTTGCATCCCTTCTATATTTATCAAGCGTGGACTATTCCAAATAAAAAAAATATCACCGCTCCCTTCTCTTAACCAAGGTAGAATCAGTATGTGTTTTCCTCAAAGAAATTAAATACACGTGCTGCTTAGAATTGCTTCCTAACCGTGACATGAGCTGGAATGAAAGGAAAATAAATAGTAACTAAAGCAAAAGCTTCATTCGTTGAAAATTGAAAACAACATAAAACAAAAGCTTTGTTCAAAGGAAGACCAAACCCAAGGTGCAGTGGCTGGATGTTGAAGCAAAACCCGTTCCAGCTCAAATAAATGTACCAAGTAAATAAAAGAAAAGAAAAGTTCTCCACTTTCATCCAATGCCTCTTAACGAGAACATGTTCTAAGAAAAAGAAGTGCTCCTCCCAAAATTGTTTCCAGCAGCTGGCCTAAAAAAAATTGCTGAGGGAGTGTTTAGAGAGAATAATAATGACGGCTGATGGCTCTCTCCTCTAATCCCAAGGGCCTTTACATTTTTTCCATAAAAGGGCCCATTGCACATAATGTTAATTAAAGTTTCTAGACAACTAAGTTACAATTTAATTTAAATTTGAGTTGCCCAATTGTAGAGCCTTCAATTTATTTTCCTCCTTCCTAATGCTCCAAAATATGTCTCCAATATTTTCCCTGTAATTAAAAATCCAAATAATTAGCTTAGAAAATTCAAATTAATTAAAATTAGAATTTCCGGTCAAATTAAGCACAATTAGGAAAAACGGGAAAATACCGGACAATTAAGCACAATTCCTTGATTAATTCTAGCAATATTACTTTAGATCCTGTGCATCCAATATGTAGGGCTTATTCCCTTAAGATCTGTAATTGACCAGCCTATAGCACCTTTATTTGCTTTTAAGACTTCCACCAACTTTTCTTCTTCTTTTGGAGATAATAACTTACTAATAATGACTGACTTCTCTCCATCAGATTCTAAAAACACATCAAATATAGTGGTAGTTCTTTCAGTTCAAGCTTGCTTTCCTTTACTTTCTCCGTGGGATCAATTCGTTCAAAGTTGGCCTCTTCTATTGAGATTTCTTTTGTTTCCTCCAATTCACGGACACATTCTTCAATCATTTTCTCTTCTTCTTCATGCAAATTTTCTTTCTCATTAATGAGCGACCTCTTCAGTGCAGATACATTTCGTATTCTCTTATCTTGCAACATACAAAGTTCTTCCACAATATCTATTTGAAAGCATGACTTTTTATCTCTAGGATATGACATTGCTTGGAAAACATCAAAATTCACCTCTTCATCCTATACTCTGACCTTCAGCTTACCATTCTCCACATCAATTAAAATTCTAGCTGTCTTCATGATGGGTCTTCCAAGAATCAAAGGTGCATCTCCATTTTCCTCCATCTCCATAACGACAAAATCCATCGGGAATAAAAATTTGTCTACTTTAACTATCACATCTTCAGCCACTCCATGCGGGTATTTAAGAGATGTATCAGCTAATTGAAGAGTCATCCTTATTGGCTTCAATTCTAATCCTCTAATCTTTCTGAACATAGAAAGAGGCATTAGATTAATGCTTGCTCCCAAGTCAATCAGAGCTTTTCCCACTTCTAACTCTCCAATAGTACATGGAATAGTGAAACTTCCTGGATCTTACAGTTTAGGAGGTAATTTCCTTTGTATGACTGCACTACAGTTTCCTTGCACTTCAATGGTTTCCTTCGCAACATACTTCCTCTTTTTCATAAGCAATTCTTTTAGAAATTTGGCATATGAGGGCATTTGCTGAAGTGCTCAAACTGCTTTTCCTTCTCTCTTCTTGAGTATGTTTTTGCATAAGGCAAAGGTTTAACATACTCCTGTTCTTTCAATTTTTCAACTTCTTCTTTCCTTTCATCACCCTCACCATTTTTCATATTTTTTTCCCTCTCTTTATCTTCCTCTTGCTCATTTTTTTCTTCAACACTCTCTTTTTTCGACTCTCCTCTCCTCCAATACTCTCCCACTTCTAGTAATCATTTCACATGCCTCCTTTTCCTCCCTTTTATCAACATAGAACACGATACTCATCACAACTTTTTGAAACATTTCTTCTGAATCAATGCTTCTTTGTATTGGCATGAATTGAAGTTGTTCTGAATTTCTTGGAACTATTATCATCTCCTGTGGTAAGTGATGAAGGTTGAAAAACAGTTATTTTCATATGTTGAGGTGTTTAGGGTTGAGGACAAACAAAGTTCTAAGTTTGGGGTGTTGATGAAAGTTGAAAAACATCTATTTTCATATGTTACTTTAGACCAAATTACACCATTTACTACTTGGAATGAGCTAAGAATCAAGCAAAACTCAATAAATGAGTCTGTAGAGAGTCAAAAGCTATTTTTAGCGATATTATGCTTGTTTTGCATTGTTTTGTAGCATTTTTGAGATAGTGAAGAATGGAGTTGAAGATAAAGGTTGTAGACTAAAGAAAAGAGAAGAAAATTGAAGAATTGAAGAGTTAACGCACCGCCCGGCGGCAAATTACACTGTCGGGCGGTCCAGGGCGAGGAGTAGGCACCTGGCGTTGGCGCTGGGCGGATTTGTGATTTGAGGGAAACCGCCGGGCGGTAGACCCCTACCGCCGGGCGGTAGTGCGATTTGTGGGAAACCGCCGGGCGCCACACTTGTTCCGCTGGGCGGTTGTCTGCTGGGCTTGGGCTTGTTTTCTGTTGCGCTCCTCACCTATAAATAGCCCTATTGCAAGTTTAGATGCATTCTTTTGACAGAAGGGGGCGGTCAGACCTAATTTCACTCTCTGGAGAGGATCTCTTGGATGTTTAGGCTCCTTTTCATCTTATCTAGGGTTTGCTTTTCCATTCTTC
>NW_014543235.1:1261-6561 GCF_000741045.1 Vigna radiata var. radiata | reverse complement strand
AGCAATACCACCTAGGGATAGGGGTAGGATGATCAATTGTTTTTCACTTCTGCTCTATAATGTTGTATTAATTGCAAGGGGAGGCTTGGGATAGCAAGCCAGTAATTAGTATTAGGCTCCTTTCGCCGAGGGATTGGGTTATGGGTAGGCGAAGAAAGTTGCATGACAATTAATTAATCAAGCTAATAATTCAAGAGGAGTAAATAAGAGAGAGCGGATAGGATGAAATTGTAAACCCCCAACAACTTCATTCATCCATTGTTTTCTTCTCGTCAATTGAATCAATCTCTTTTGCATTATTAGAAGATAGAGGAAGATGAGATAACAAAGGTATTGAAGTCTCTGGGCATTATTAGGGATAATAGTAAAGTTACCCCTAAAGAAGAATATCAAGTTGCTATCTCTAAAAATGATAAGGTTGTCGAGGAGAAAAAGATAGAAGAAGAAGAAGAGATAGAGATATATGAGGAGGAAATAAAAGAAGAAAAGAAAGAGGGAATAAAAACAGAAAAAGTTGTTGCTGCGGAAAAGATAGAGGAGATAGAAACAGAAAAGCTGAATGAGAGTAATAAGGATGATGAGAAAGGAAAAGCAGTGGTTGAAAGAAAAGAAAAAAAGAAAAAAAAGTGAAAATAAAGAAAGAAAAGAAAAAGAAAAAGAGAAAGCTAAGGGAGGAGAAAATTAAGAAAAAGAGGAAGAGAGGAAAGAAGAAAAAGTCATATGAAAAACCTTTTTCTCATAAAAAGGAAAATCATGGGAAGGAAAATAGGTTCAAGTACTTCATGGAGATCTTCAAGAAATTGGAGATCAAGGCTCCTATGATTGATTCATTGAAACATGTGCTTGGTTCGATCAACTTTTTGAAGAGATTTAGCATAAAGAAGAAGAAGAAGAAAATACCAAGCAAGAATAAATTGATCACCTATTGATGGGTGTTTATGGGGACTATCCCAATTGTTGTACATAAATTTGAATTTCTGTGTTTGTTATTTGTTTTCCAAATTCTGTCTTAATACATTTTAGGTGTGCATGTGCATTTGAGTGAGGAAAATCTTGAAAGTGAAAACTTTAGGGAAAAAATCAGGAGTTACTGGGAGAAATCACAAAAAGGCAAGCAAGAAAAGTGGTAAGGAAATTACCACTCACCGCCGGGCGGTACAACTTTACCGCCGGGCGGTGGCGGCGTGAACCAAACCCGAGCCTCTTAAAAGCTGGGTGGTTTTAGGTTTTCTTCACTTTGCCTTGTCCATTTGAATTTCGCCTGGCGGTCTCCTTTCACTCTTGCTCCAGATTTGCCATTTCAAGAGGGTTTTAAAGGGATTTTTATACACTTTCTCACCACCCACTCACAAAAGTTTAATTTCTTGCTCAAAATTTGGGTTTTTTCTTGGTGGGAGTGTGCATTGAGAGTTCTCCATCATAATTTGAAGGAATTGTTGCAAGCATTTCACATCTCCACTCAAGTAAGTTGTGTAATTTCATTCTTTAGTTTCTAATTTGGAAATTGATGATGAACATACTTAGGAATTTGGAAAATTAGGTTTTTGAAATTCTTTGCATGGATTGTTGAATTAGGAACTGTTTTGGGCCGATTAAGTTGTTTGAAATTGGTTTGCATGGTAGTAATTAGCATTTGAGTGGAGATTAGGGCTGATTTGGTGAAGATTTTTGAAAACCTCCTCACACCGCCGGGCGGTAGGCCTCTGTCGCCGGGTGGTATTCAAGCTGATGCATACCGTCGGGCGGTCCTTTTTTACGTCGGGCGGTCTGCTGCGTTTTTGGTTGAATGTTTTGCATAGAGGAAAGGGGGAACCTGTGCACTCCAAGTAGTTAATTATGTTGGGTTTGAAAGTGTTTGTTGATGCATTAACTTTTAACAACAGATTTCTACGGTTTGTTGCAAATTGTATTTATTCTAGGAATGGTGTCATCATCACGTAGAGGAAGAAATACTGGTAGTAAAAGGAAGGAGCCAGAAAGTTCGAGAGGAATTGACTCTTAGAGGTTCCTCTCCAAACAACATGAGGACCATTATGTAACTGTGCAAGAAAGGAGGTTGCTAATGGAGAGGAAGGCTTCCTTCATTCCTGACTTGGCTCCTAAATTTGGAGAGGAGATTTTGAGGAGAGACTGGGAGAAGTTGACAACTTACCCTGCACCTGCCAGTGTTGAGTTGGTGAAAGAATTCTACACCAATGTTGTGTCCAGAGGAGGAGTGGCTGTTGGAAGATATAGGAGCTTTGTGAGGGGGCAGATTATTAGTTATGACCCCAATACTATGAACAACTTTTTGGGCACAGAATGGCCAGGGGAGCAGTGCCAGTATGCATCACAGGCTGGTCTGTTTTATGACGTAGCTGAAATTGAGAGGGTTGTGTGTCTCCCTGGAAGGCATTTTCAGACTAACTCTAGTGGGGCACCGATTATGTTTTATGAAAACCAGCACTGGTGCCAATTGTTAGGAAACAGGTTGGCTTTGTTTTACACCAAGAGGGGGGGTGAATTGCTGTCAGTTCAAAAACAAAATTTTTTCGCAATCTTGGTATGAAAATTCAAAGCTTTTTATCTTTCCTTGAAATGCAAGTAATGAAAATTTCAATGCAGCGGAAAAACGTAGTTGCCTGCTAGGAAGATAAAGTGGACTGAAATAAAGAGTGTAGGGATAGAGAAAATCAAACACTGGTTTTTATACTGGTTCGGCCAATAATGCCTACATCTAGGGTCCTTCCAATCTTGGAAGTAAATGCACTATAATGGTTGCGGTTTTTACAACAAGGAATTTACAGAAGCACCACGCAAAAATATAAATCTCCTCTCTAACCCAAAACCAAATATAGTTGTTGATACCATCCATCCTTGATGCCAGATCCATATCCGTGAGCCTTGGAAGATGATGGTAACAGCAGCAGACAAAAGACAAAGTAAGCAGAGGTATGCACTATGGCTTACGGTGATGAACTACAGAGAGGATAAAGTTATGCAGCGAGGATGTTGATGAATGGACAGTGAACAGTAGAGGAAACGAGTCTATAGTGGTGCTGTTTATGAATGGACGGTGAGATGTACTAAGACTGTATTGGCAGTGGAAAAGGAATTGGTTGAAACAAAGATAAACTCTGTAGCAACGTATGTGAATGATGAAAAGGTGATGCAGGAGATGCTTCGGTGGTGGTGGAATCTAACTCAGAAGGCCTTCTCCTTGGAAGGAAGCTAGAGGAAAAATGGAAGGAAGCAGAAGGTTGTTGACTCTTGGTGGAGAAAAGGCTGGAAAGTACATCAGGATTTCAATTCTCTCAAAATCCAAAGGTGTTTACAAGTTGATGCCAAAGTGGGTTTTATAGATGAACCCCTCGGCGGTGTGTGATGGACATGGCTTACATGAGAAGCATGTGCTTACTTCTAGAAGAAAGCAAATGTATCATGTTTACAATATGAAAAGAATGAAGCTGCAACGTGTTGAAATGAAGATGACATGTGCTTCCATCTTGTAACCCCTTCCTTGCTAAGCTCACCCGCCTATGTGTAAATGACTTCTTTGTCCTTCTTCTTGGGTTGGTTTTGATGGACTTTATTTACTGACTTGGGCCCCGCATATCAGTTGCACACACAAATCCAGAATTGCAGCAAGAATCCCCTATTCTGCAATCTGAACCCATGCTGAACAATCCTCAACGTGTAACCAGCACTCTTAATAGGATTCCAAGCCTATCACAACACGCTTCACAGGTTGCCAAGCTTATCACAACACACTTCCTAAGTTGCCAAGCCTTCAATCAAATACATAAGTCTTTACAGGATGCCAAGCCTTCAAGATCAAACCAAAAGCACCTTCTTTGTGCAGATGTTGATCAAACGGTATGCACAATTGACTCCTCAATCTGAATCTCTCTCAAGAAAGATCACCACCCTCTTCTTGGAGAATTCTTGGAGCTTCCAAAACTGAGAAATAACTCTGAAACAGGACAATGAAAATGTTAGATCACAAAGTCTTACATAACAGATTGTGTTCTGTTCTATTTATAGCTTTCTTGTCATTCTTAGTCGAATGACCTACTAATCCAGTTGACTGTATTAAAACAGTTATAACAGGCAGTCAACATAGAGGCTCCTCAGTCAACCAATTCAATGCACATTCATAACAGTTGACCCAGTCAGTCAATCCTAACTAACTTTTGAAAATATAGTCGTTGGAGCAAGTAGGCATAACAAAATTCCAAAAATAATAGCAACATAGTCGAATAGGTGTTCCACCATGTCGACTGACACTTGAAAAACACATTGAAATTCTTTTCAACTCAAAATCTTATCAAGCACATGTTCACAAAATTTGTACTAAGATTTTAGCTTAGTCGAATCCATTACCAGTGTATTCGACTAAACCAGATCTTTGTCACAACAAATATAAGTTCATAAAAGTGCTTGTGATCTTTTCTTCAGAAATGTGCAGAAGTAATCAAAATCATTTTATCACACATTTCAATACAAGCATGTTCCAAGCATGTAACACATAATCAATCAAGGGAACATACAAGCAAATCAACAAAACATGTTCAGCAAAAGCATTGTTCAAAACAGTATAGTATAACAGCTGAACATGTAACACTGTGATAAGTGCATATTTATGTCCACATTTATGCTTTAAAATTAAAATTTTTAATAGAATATTTGTGCTTAAATGATTGATTTGTAGAGGATTTGTAATTATTGGATTTAGTGTGTTTGGAGATAAAAAGGGCTTAAAAAGTGATTTTAATTGCATAAATTATTCTTGGATGTTCTAATATTTATTTGTGCAGCTGAAGTTAGAGTTTTATTGGTCCAAATNGCAATTTAAAGCCCAAAATCAGATTTTATTTGATAAATAATGACAGATGGGCCAAACAGTTAGTTTTTACCCTTGCACCCCCAGATTTCCCTATATGCACCCCTCANTTCTAAACCAGGCCAATACTAAAGCCCAACAGAAGCCCTTTTCGCCTACACCCCCCAATTCACTATACACACACCCTCNTAACTAAAAACCACCAGATTATGCCATGTGGCAATCACCCACTAATAGATCCAACCATCCAGATGATGCCATGTCACTAATCCCTGCACTCACCAAATAAACCACTCAGAACATGCCACCTAGCCCCTCTTGCCATGTCATCACCATCTCCAACAGAAACCCTAATTCCCAAATCCAAACCCTAGCCGCCGCAACAGTGCCACCTTCTTCCATGGGTAACCACCATCGTCGACCACCACGTCGCCGGAGCCCATGGTCGCGCAGCCATCAACACAGCAAAACCCTACAC
>NW_014543235.1:0-951 GCF_000741045.1 Vigna radiata var. radiata | reverse complement strand
TAACTAAAAACCACCAGATTATGCCATGTGGCAATCACCCACTAATAGATCCAACCATCCAGATGATGCCATGTCACTAATCCCTGCACTCACCAAATAAACCACTCAGAACATGCCACCTAGCCCCTCTTGCCATGTCATCACCATCTCCAACAGAAACCCTAATTCCCAAATCCAAACCCTAGCCGCCGCAACAGTGCCACCTTCTTCCATGGGTAACCACCATCGTCGACCACCACGTCGCCGGAGCCCATGGTCGCGCAGCCATCAACACAGCAAAACCCTACACNGNCGCACCTNCNTTCATCTTCACCATCGCACCCTCCATGGCCNCCACCTTCTTTCTCGACGCGTCACCTTCTTCCACCATCTTGCCGCGCCTCCGCAGCAATCGCAAGCACCACCGCCAATCTCCACCGCGAGATCCAAGACCGCACCACCACGGTCTCACNATTTNCATCACCTGCATGACTCAACCAACCACAACAATGCTTCCATCATCCGCGAGCACCTTCTCCAAGCCAGAAAGATCGAATCGCAAAACCTCCATGTTCGAACCTCGTCGCACAACACCATCTTCATCACATGATCTTCTCCTTCGTTTCCATAACCTGCGAACCAGAAACGCAAAGACTACCAGCAGATCCACCATGCCGTCCNTNGCCACAGCNTAGCGCCNCAAGCAAGCACCGNCCACCTCCGTCACCAGAACGACGAAATCGCGAGATCACCATCACCTGCAGAAACCCAATTCGCATCATGACCATTGCGACTCCATCATCTTCGCACTTCTCCCGTGCCTTCTTGTTGCGTCTTGAAGAAATCACCATTTCCATCACCGCATCAGAACCTGCATCAAAACCAGATCTGCAATAAACCCAGCAATCGCAGAAATAATCGTGCCTTGAAGAAACCATGCGAGTTCTTCAACTCTCTCCATGACGGCGCAGA
>NW_014543234.1:0-1217 GCF_000741045.1 Vigna radiata var. radiata | reverse complement strand
CAGGGAAAAATCTCACTTGCGAAGTTGGGAAAAATATCGCGTCAGTCAATACTAATCACAATACCGACTAAGAGTGCTTGTGGAGTCCCAGGAACAACTTAAAAAGAAGAAGAAGAAATTTTTTTGTGTTGTTTGACGGGAAAAAAGCCCAGAGGTTTCATTCCTGCGATTCGAACTTGGGAAAAATCTCATGAAACGTCCCGTGGAGATAAGGCGTAAAATGTCGAGTTTTCCAATACTACACTCCCTCTCCTTGTAGATGATCACATCTAGAGTCCCTTTATACTGAGAGTCAAGACAATGTGAATCCATTTCTGATTGGTTCCCGTATTTTAGGCCTCTACAGTGTCACAAACGGGAATAAAGATTACATTTTCGCCGATTGCAAAGATTATAAACTGGAGTGGACCAGGGAATTGCAGGTTCGGCAAGGAACAAAAGGAATGAGAGAAGGAACGGAGAAAGGAATTTGAGAATGGGCCGATCAAAGATTACGAAAAACGTTCAATTTGTGTAATCTTAATTCCCGTATGTGACTCCATGAGGGGGTACTGTCTTGACTCTCAGTATAAAGAGACTCTAGTCACATCCGCATATTCCCGCCCTGTTTGGCAACTAAAAGTCAGTCCGTCGCGCGCTGAAGGTGGAAGGGAGGGGTAAAGGGTCTGGGTAAACTCGGTGGAAGCCAAAGCCTCGTTATGATATCGCGTCGACACTTGATAAATTCCTGGCCGGAGGGGGGCTGGGGGGATGGCCAGGGGTTATTTAGCTGACCGCAGCTTTTAAGACGTCGCGGCGGGGGGGGGGGGGGGCCTTGAAGCTCTTCTCGCGGTCACAAGTCTCGACGTGCCACTTATTCAATTTGATTCCCCGCGCCGCCGTTCTCCGAGGTCTCCAAATTTCAGAGTCATCCCTTAAATGTCATCCCTTGTACTTGTATTGTATTCGCGGTTGCGATGAGTTTGTTGGACGCAAGAGACCAGTGTTCGAAACTCACAGGCGCCAAGGCGCCTAAAAAATCGGCCATGGCGCCTAAAAAATGAAGGCTTTGCGCCAACGTGGCCCCTAAAAATTGCCCCCCAGAAATCTGAATTTTTCATATTAGGTAATTATTCGAAAGTCGCAGTGCATGGGGCAACCCACCAGAAAAAGGAAAAAATTATTCGAAATTTTCAGCACCACAAGTGAAAGCTTTTTCTATTCTTCACGATTTCATC
>NW_014543233.1:310330-311880 GCF_000741045.1 Vigna radiata var. radiata | reverse complement strand
TCTCCAGGTATTGCTCAAAGATGTAAAACACTGAGTACGGAAATATCACAAAGAACGAAATAAAATCCATTTATAGTTTGTGTTGTTTAAGATTCCGGCACTTCAAAAGTCTCGGGATGAAATAAGAAGAAAAAGAGAAAGACCCCTTCTTTCTCTCAAAACAAGAACAACGAAGAAAAATCACAAAACAAAAAGCGATTAAATGCACAAAGAAAAATCACAAAGAACAGCAAAGAAATAAAATCACATTTGTGGTTTGTGTTGTTGTTTAAGATTCCGGCACTTCAAAAGTAACGGGATGAAATAAGAAGAAAAGGAGAAAGACCCCTTCTTTCTCTCAAAACAAGAACAGCAAAAAAAATCACAAAACAAAAAGCAATGAAATGCATAAGAGGAATGATAAAAGTAAAACGCTTTATCAAGACACGGAACGGAGAAAACGGAAAGAGGAAGGGAAAGAAAGAGTTACGGAATCGATGGTGTTTAGGCGAGCATCGGGAGTAGAGGCCCAATCAAGCGCGGGGTATATAGTTTGAGCGACATTGTTGGCAGTTACGCCGTTGTTGTAAACACTGTCCTCCATTCTTAACTTCAACTGCTATTCTTTTCTTTCTCTCATTTGCTTCTATTCGGATTTCAAAGAAAGAGAGAAAGAAAGAGTTTCAAGCCAAAGTCTCCGTTGGCTTTTTGGGTTCACTTCAATACACTNACACAATTTCCGTATTTATTTGGTGGCGTATGCCGGTGCTTGAGCTGATTCTTGACTGTTCTGTTTTCCTTTTTCGCCAAGTTTTTTTCTTTTTTCTGATTTTATTTTGGGGTAAATATTTTCTTCATCTTACTAAACGTATGTAGAATAAATTAATGATTATAATAATTATTATTCGGTGTAGGGTTTATTTATATTAAGAGCGTAATGGTTTTTTAATTTTTTTAGGGTTAAATATATTTTTAATTTTTTGGGCGATTTTGGTTTTAGTCCATTTTCAAATTAAGAAACAATTTAGTATTTCAATTTTAAAAAATTATGGTTTTAGTTCTTTTTATCAAATATTTTAACTTTATTTGTTTACACTGTTTACACATTTTTATTTAAATGTTAATTGAGAAACGTGTTTGAAACAACAAATAAAGTTAAAAAATTTGATAAAAAAACTAAAATAAGTTTTTTGAAGGATTAAATTGTAAAACATTTAAAAATAGACTAAAATCAAAATCATGGACTAAAAACATGCATAGGCCAATTATATTTATTTATTATAACAAAATTTCGATGTTGTGTTAATTATCATTTATTATTATATTATATTATTTTTATTATACTGTTATTTTATGATATGCAGTTTTGAAGACAATATATGTTTGAGAAGTTACATTAATTATGACAGTGAAGTTTTTACTGTCCTAGAATAATATAAAATTTATTCTAGTATTGTGTCACTTACTTGACGTGTTTTTTTAAAATTTGTTTTAAGCAAATTATTAATAAAATTTATTATTCTTGAAATTGCTAACAAAAGGTGAAAGGAAACAAAACAAGAGAATGATCA
>NW_014543233.1:300086-308035 GCF_000741045.1 Vigna radiata var. radiata | reverse complement strand
AGTGTAATATTATCACTTATTATTTTTATTAATAATAATAATAATAGGTGATAATATTATTTTTATATGCATAATATTATTATGATATTATTATAATAATAATAATTGTTTGATTTAACCAACCTAATTAGTATAATGTAGATAATATTATCCTTAATAACATTATTATTAATAACAGCCATACAAAAAGTTGTTGGTGGGATATATTTTTACTAATTAATTAATAATGCATGTATCCTATTACTTCTTAGTGTGATATTCTTCCCTCTTCTTTTTTCTGTTTTATTTTTCTTTTCTTGATGGTTTTGCAGCGCTGGTTTGTATAATCTGGTTATACTTTTTTATTTTTTTTGTTTTGCTTTTCTATAATAGTCTATCATTTGCCTTGCTCCTGGAAATCTTTGAAACTGAGACTTCATGAACTTGTGGCAGTGATCTTAGGGAAGGTTTATGAGAGTCCTATAATTTTTTATTTATTAAAAGAATAATAGTCGCACAAATCTGTATAAAATAATAATAATAATAATAATAATAATAATAATAATAATAATAATAATAATAAATAACAATAATAAGATTATTGTAGTGAAGGGTATCTAATTATAATAATAATAATTATTATTAGTATTATCATTATTATTAACATCAATATTTAATAATGGTTTTCTTAATAATAATCCTTGTCATCATATTAATAAATGGTCCCATATTATACTAATATAGCATAATAATAATAATTATTATTATTATTGTTCTTATTATTACTACTACTAATAATAATAATAATAATATTCTTGTATATTAGTAATAATATTATAAGATAGACAATGTTAATAATAATAAGGATAACAATAATAATAGATGGTCATTATCATAAGTATAATAATCATTATACCTGTATATTTATGTATAATTATTTATTATTATTATTATTATTATTATTATTATTATTATTATTATTATTATTATTATTATTATTATTATTATTATTATTATTATTATTATCCAAACCAACGTAGCTCTAATATTATGTAGTAACTACCACACCTGCAAAACGAAACAAATGTTAGAAATTAAACCAAAATCAAAAATTGGTTACAACTAAGTAAAATTGGTTACAGACATTCATTGGTCATATGTTAGTTTTATTCCTTAACAAGTCCAATCCATCCCCCTGAGTCTTACTTCGGTAAAACACAAGACAGAAAACATTGCAATGCAATTGAGGTCATATGTTAGTTTATGGACAGAGATAAGATTTGTTGAAAGTTTTGGGACATGTAGAACATTTTTAAGAAAAATTTTGGAATATAAATAAATATCTGCATATTCTGCAGCTATAGTTAAAGAGCCATTGGCAACAATAGTTTTCCTATTGCTTGGAGGTAGGGTATAAGAATGAAAGAGTTGAAATGAGTATGTCAAATGATCTTTAGCTCCCAAATCCACAATCCAAGAGTTAGGGTTTCTTAAGTGTTCACATTAGGTTTTTCAGTGTTTTTATCTCCACAATATGAAATACTCCCTCTGTTGATTTTGGGTCAGAAATCATGGAGATGAAAATCAACAATTGGCTGTCTAATGGGTTAAAGAGAAAACAACAATAAAAAATGATATTATTGGTTTTTCTCCATGCTTAGCTCCTCTGCAAAAAATCTCCATGGCTGCATTCATTTCTCCTCTTTAGCTCTCTGCTGCAGCAATAACAACTCTCCATCAAAGATGGTATCTGCTGGATACAGTTTTTATCAAATCACTTACAAATTTTGTATATGCTTGGTCAACCAAATCCCTAGACTGACCCTGGATGTACTGCTCCAAGTTGCAAGGGTTGCAAATCTATGCAAAACATTTGCCGAAGTATTTAGCATCAATCACAAAGAGAGACTTGACAGTTGAAATAAATACATACTAGAATGAAAAAATTGCAACACTAACTTCTAATTGCTTCCAAAACAAAACCTTTATCTCATAAATATCATTCTCCATTGAAATGATTTTAACCAATCTGAGTATAGAACTGTACCTAATTAATACATTGATCTTACACCAAATTTAATACAGTTTAAAAAATTAAAATTCATGCCCAACTTGTACTACAAATGTGTGTGTGTNAGCTCAACCGGAAAAGTAAATTTTCCAAGAAAAAATTGAAAAATCATGTAATTTCAGGAACCCAAAGTGAACTAACCCAGTGCAGTTTGCAAAAGGTAGGTATCAGAATAGAGAAATTTTACTGTAACATTTATAATAGAGACAAAAATACCATGTTGAGATCCTTTCATGCCATTAGAGATACTATTNTACTTCTCTCTTTCTATGTTCCAAACTTTGCATAAATGGCTGAAAGGGTAGCAGACAAGTGTTGTACTACAATCATTACAAAGAACTTATTATTTTGGAGGAGTGGACAATTAAAAAAATTCATTTCACCTGGGAATATATGAGAGGACACCCGTTGAGCCTTTTCATTTCTTTCAATTTGATGGCAAGCTTCATCAACAAACTGCAAAAGCATTTCCAATTAAATAAATCAGGTAAGCATTTCAATTTACAAATGCAATGACAAAATAGTGTTCCTCATGGTGCTAGTCACCTACAGGGTTGAACTGCATAGATATCCAAAACTCTAGGTCACGAAGTAAATCACGTACAAACCCTGCTGCATCAGCTTTCTGACCAGATAGATAGCGCTCTGTTATTCCATGCATTGATATACAGCGTAGAGGATCAATCTTGTATGCTCAATCCACAACAGCATAAAAGTCTTCCTAAAATCATATAAAAGAGTAGTTTTGTAGCTGTATTCACTGAATTTTTAAATATATTAAACCACAGCCAACAACTCAATAAAACCTGACCAATTATTACAAACAGTGTATTCAGTCTTAGTCTNTGAACTGAAATAGATCATATTCATCTCATAAATCCAATAATGTTGGCCTTCTAAAGGCTTATGCTTCATATTAAATATTTTCTTGTATACAAGAGTCGGTGGATTCTAGCACCTAGCTCCTGTTATGAACCACTCCTTTGTCTCCCTCTTCTCTTCTGCTTATTGCAGACATCTTGTATAAAACTATTGCCTTCTATACACCTTAAGCAGAAATACTGTTGCCAAGGGGATAGGTTGAGAATTAAGACACATTAGGCTTCAATAATTTATCTTCAATTTACCCTAGATTTGGTTTCTTGAGGAACCCAATAGTTAGAGAGAGAATGAAGAAACATTGAAGATGGGATCNCCTTCACCATTATGGTTTATATTCTTAGCCACTTGGTATCTAGCGCTGATGGACAGATTAAGAGGTTGATGGTTGGTCTGGAAGGCGTTTCAGCACCTCCATTTGNTGATAACACTGTGTTATTGGAACCAGAGGTTGATTCTTCTGCCAAAGTTCTAACTGTCATAAGGTTATTCTTTGAGGCCATTTCTTGACTTAGAGATTAAATATACTAATAGAAGTTCAGTCATCATGAACAGTTATATTTAAAGCACTTTGNTTCGGCTTGATGTCAAGCTCTTCACTAATCTCTCATATAGACCATTTCTGAGTAGGGAGGTTTGTTTTAGACCCCAGAGGCATGGGGTGTCACTGTAACTTAGATCCAATAATGTGGCATTGACAGCTAAAAGTTTATTAGGAAGATCAGTTTTCGTCTTTATGGTATAAAAGTTGAAGTTGTGGCAATCTGGTTTATACTATAATAAGTGGACCCTAGAAGCTAACTCAAGGCATCATATTGTTTCTGGTTGTTTTCCTCTTGTAATTATTTTCTCAAATTACCATTTTCCTGAATTTTTAATATGCAACTAGTATGCAAAAAGTGAATTATTATGTTTAGTAAGTAAACTAAAAAAGCTAACGTATTCTGACTTTTATAAAATTTGATAGAAAAACAAGAAATATCTCCTATAAGAAAAACAGATTGCCATCAAGAAAAACAAGAAAAAATCCTATAAAGCTTTAAACTCACTGTAGAGTATTTTGGTTCATGTTGCAGAAGATAATTCACACTCATTCATGTAACCAATGCAATACATGAATCTGATTTGTGCTTGAGTAAATGATTATGGAAATTGAAACTCAACTACAAAAGAAACAATGACTAGAAAACTAAGTGAAGGAAGCAAAAGCAACATAAAAGAACATAAATAGTGTCTAGGATAAATAGTGTCAACTCAATGCACTCAAGAAAGCGAACACAAACAGACTTTGCAAGCCTCTAATATCAAAACTCAAAACATATGCATGTTCAAATCAAAAGGCCTTTTATGGATGCAATGGGGCCAAGGACAAGGGTGGATATGATATGGATGAGAAGTTACAAACCAAAGCGAAATAGAGGAGCAATGGGGAACAAGTGTAAACACATTCAAACACACCCAAAACCTCTAATTCAATCTTCTTCTTAACTCCATTATTCACAAAAAAATTTATTTTTCTCATTTTTCTGTATTTTTTTTTTCTTTTTTTTTTCATCTTGTCTACTTTCTTTTCTCTCTTTTCATAACTCAACTTTAAGAGACAAGATACATATCATATTCTCAAAAACAACACAAGAAGAGGAACCAACTAGCCAATTCTCTCCATCTCCCAAGAGACCACACTTATTCCCAAAGCTCCAAAATTCCCTAAGGTTAAGGTAATCATGGTTTTTTCACTTAGGGCTAGTGTATGAGCTTCAAAACAAAGAAATGAGGAAAGTAAAGGCTCAAAGGGGTTATCAAAGGATCACAACAAGGTTGGCTCATTTGGCTAGAGAGGCTCAACAACAAAACTTCCTTTATCACTTCCAAACATGCATATCAATCAAGAATCATCAAAAGAGTCAAGCCAAGGCATATGTGCAAGCAATCAAGAGACAAATCACACAAGAAAGAACATAAAGTGGCTCAAATCTCACATAGGGTATTTCTATCACAATCGATCACCCTCTCAAACATCATAATCATTTTTCCAAGCAAAGAAAAGCAAGGATTTCCAATAAATCAGAGTATCAATGAAGTGAAAGAAAAACTGACAACTTAATCAAAGTCCAGAAATCAAGAGAAACGTGCAAAACTGTACACAAAACAAAACAACAACTACCTAGAAAACAAAAAATTTAATGCAGAAAACATAAACTAACAAAGAAAAATCAGAGTCTCCCCCAATAGACCACACTTAAACTACACAATGTCCTCAATGTGTCACAAGCATAAGATCAGAATCATAACAATCAACAGATCAAGGACAAGGGCAATAAAAGTAAGGAAATGGGGATAAGGGAAAAGAAGAACTCCCTTGATCATGGTGGAAGTTGCCAATTTTGGACTTTTAGGGAGAGGTCTTCCACCATTGGATTCAGCAAGGAAGTCTTGAGGAGGAATTGCTTCATCCGCCAGATTTGATCGAGCAGGGAGATATCCTCCACAGCTGGATCTAAGAAGCAATGATTGTTGATGAGCGGGATCAGCTGGTGCCAATTAATCTTGAAACTGTTGTGTATACTGGCACCCTTGTCTTCCACTGTGGGTGTTTGTTTATCAAACTCATGTGTACCTCCTGCAACATGGTTAGTGCAATGTGTTTCTATAGAAATAACACGCAGAGGTATAACACCCAATTCCAGTGTAACATGTTGAACCTCAGACATACTCTCAGAACATGAATCACTTTCAAATGCAGAAACTATATCAACAACATTCATATTCAGTGCATGGAGAACAAACATTCATATGTGATAGCAAAAAGTGGTTCTCACCATGCAGAGAGGGAGAATTAAAAGCATGCTCATCAACAATACAATCATCAATAACATACCTATCAACAACATGATCATCAACTTCAGAATCAATCATAGGTATATTTACCTCCACTTCCCTAGATGTGGCTAAAGTGGTGGAAGGTGAAGCTGGTCTACCTATTTCAAATGTGGTGCTCATGTCTGCCTGGTCCTCCAATTCTTCATCAGTCTCCTCAAGTGCAAGAATGGGGACATAGGAGTGTGGGAAAGTAGGTGGCATAGTAGTGAGCTCATGACTCTGCTCCCCATCTCCTATGTGGATGTCACTAATATCATCTGGAAGCTGAACAATCTGAAATGGTGATCTCTCTGAAGCTTGAGACTGTTCCTCAATGTGCTACGTGCCCATCTGCCCCCATAACTCAAACAATGTAGGCTCAGAAGAAGTACAATGTTTAGCAGGTGCCTCTGGTTGTTGTTGTTGCCTTTGATTTTGCTCTTGTGGTTGCCTGTTGTTAAAGATGTTTATAGCATAAGCGTGAGGCACATCAAGAACAATAGGATGGTGCAAAGAAAGACAGACATCCGTATAATGGTCAGTGAAAAGACATATAGCACACAACTGCGCAACAGGTGCAGATGGAAGTGCTGGTCTTTGGTTGGATGCCAACTGTGTCACCAAACTCAAAAGAGAATCAATCTTGCTTTCCAAATTCCCATTATCAGCTGATGAAGACTGGGTAGGCTCATGAAACTGCAACTACTGTGGTTCCTGGACCGGTGGAGGCATACAAGGATTCTAGAATGATGGTTCCTAATATTTATGCTGTGAAGTATCATACCATCCCAAGTTAGGATCAGTCCACCCAGGATCGTCGCTATAACCATACCGCACAGGGGAGAAATTGTCTAGAAACTGATGCTTCAGATCTTCCCAACAAGTGACGGATCCTGGAGTAAGACAACAACACCAATCCTTTGTTGCTCCTTGTAATGAGTACTCAAATGCCCTTAAGAACATGTCTTCATCCGGGACATCTGGAGGTTTCATTAAAGAGCATAATGTGTAGAACTCCTCCAAATGTCTACGTGGGCATTCACCTGCAAAACCATTAAACTTAGGCAGCAAATGTATCAGTCCAGAGGTGAAAACACAACGAATATCCTCCTTATCAAGTGGAAAAGGCTCCCTAGGAGCACTCTCATGAGATGGAGGAGGAATCATACTATTCTCAACACAGAAATCAACATGCCAATCATAATCAGAGTAACAAGCAGGAGGAGAATCATAGACACGGACAAAATAAGAATTACTCACATAGCTAAAATAGGTAGACATGTAGAAAGAAGGGGGAAAAGAAGAATGCAATGAAAATATGCAACTAAAGCTACCTAAATGCAACACAGAATGACGAACACACAAAACAGAACAACACACTCACAACACGAGACAAAACACAACACACACTAACACAACAAAAGACCTAAAACCGAACCTTCGGTCCCCGGCAACAGTGCCAAAATTTGATGGGTGTCGCAGCCCATACAAATTTAATTGCATATTAGAAATGCAGTAGACTAGGAAGTGACTCCTAGGTCGTCTCTCAAGGACCCAACTATGGTTCGAGAATCAGGTCAGACACGAAGTGGGAGGGTTGTGAAAGGTTTTGTGAATGCGGATAAACTAAATTAAAACACGAATGCAAACTGATAATTAAACACAGATCTAAAAAAAACGGTTTCAAAGACAGAATGGAAACGGTTGGTCTTAACTTAATTACAATGCTTCATATCACGGATCAACAAAATAAAGCCGACTCGAACCTCTTGTTAAACCCCTGGCAAGTGTACCAGATCGTTATCAAGTAATATAATTGGTAAACCCAATATCGTTCTTCCCAAAGGACTCAAAGGCCTAATCTTTTGTGTAAAGTAATTGCATAAGATTTGAGAAAGGAATAAGTTTAGTGGTTTGTATGCAAAAATAAAATAAACAAGCAATGCAGTTGATTGAATTTGTTTTGAGAAACTATGGATGAATGGTGTTGTTGGGGTTTACAATTTCATGTTATCCACTCTCATATATCTACTCTCCTTCTTTATTTCACTTATTTATCTAGTTGCATGCAAACTTTCTTGGTCTACCCTTAACCCAATCCCTTGCTGAAAAGAGCCTATTATTAATTACCGGCTTGTTATCCCTAGCCTCCCCTAGTAAC
>NW_014543233.1:295816-299706 GCF_000741045.1 Vigna radiata var. radiata | reverse complement strand
TAGTTCACCATAATCATGGTGAAACTAGATGAAAATAATGAAAGAATGGAAAAGCAAACCCTAGATTTGATAAAGAGGAGCCTAAGCATCCAAGAAATCTTCTCCAAAGGAGTGGAAGGTAGGTCTGGACGTTTCTCTCTACCAAAGAATGCCTATCTAATTCGCACTAGGGCTATATATAAGCCCAAAAAGATAACAAATAGATTATAGATAGATTCACAAAATCTAACTAAAAAAACAGACAACCGCCCAGGCGCCTAAATTCACCACTCAACGGTTTGCCTCTTGTCGCTTTGACCGCTCAGCGGTCAGTTTTGCTGCTGAGCGGTTTGCCTCTAATAGCTCTAAGTGCTCAACGGACCATTCTGACGCTCAGCGGCCATCTTGACCCTTTTCTTCATCATTTTTCTCCTTATTTCAAGGGTCTAAGTCCACCTTACTTTTCTTCCATCTTCAATTCATCTAAAAACCCTGCAAAACAATGCAAAACAAGCATAATATCTCTAAAACCAACTTTTGACTCTCAAGGGACTCAACTAAGTGTTTTACTTGATTTAAAGCTCATTCTAAGCCATAAAGGTTGTGTTTTACTATCAAATTCAAGCATGAAAATAACGGCTTTTAGACTGTTATCACCTCTAATCCAACAAAGTTAACCAACTAAGCGAAGGTTAACCCTGTTTTCATAAAAGTGAACTAAGCGGACGTAGTGTTAATGTCAAATCTAATTTACACCTTGCAGTTACATCAACTAAGCGAAGATGTAACACCAACTAGGCAACTAAGCGTATACCCAATTGCAAGTGCAAATATGGATTTCAAATTAACCAAGTCAGAGTGGCAAATACAATCACAGTCCAGGTATCTCAAGGAAACAATACAATAATAGGAACCTGAGAGTGTGAAAAACGAGCCAACAATAGAGAAGATACGACTACCCGAGTTTTGGAACGCAACAAAATCACAATACCTACACACAAATATAACAAAACGTAAGTCTCATCATCCAAAATAATAAAAAATGCAAGAGAATAATCAAACATAATGGTCTAAACAATCCGAAAATGCGAAGAAAATAATTAAATATAATACTATAGGAAGGAGAAAGTATAATTTGATAGGGATATTTAAGTGTGATTAGGGTAAAACCTAAGGAATACATCTATTGGAGATGTGTAAAGTAAGGAGGAGAGATTAATATACATAAATGTAGATAATAATACTTTTATTAGAATTATCATCCACAATGCATAAAAATATTCAACTTTTATTATTTTTGCAATTAATAATGCAAATAATTAGCTCAAAATATTCAAATTAATTAAAATTATAATTTCCGATCAAATTAAGCATAATTAACAGATACGGGAAAATACCGGACATTTAAGCACAATTCCCTGATTAATTCTAGCACAATAAACTAAGTAAAGTCGAGAAAATATTGACTCATCAAAATAGACCACACTTAGTCTTTTGCACTCCTGGGCAAAATCAAGACGAAGATCAGGGAACAGTTCAAAAGGCATCAAGGAAGTGACACAGACTCAGCAGACAAAATTACAGTCCTCAAGAAATCTGGACAAGGAAAAGTAGTAGACAGTATCCACACAGAATCAAAGCAAGCAGATACTCATGAAATCATCCAGGCAATTCAAGACATGACAAAATGATCAGTCAGCTCAAGAGGTGAATCAATAGCAACAGAACCGCACAGATGCACTATTAGTGTTTCTCTCAAGTGTCTAAGGTAAGCAATGTCAACTCAATGCACTCAAGAAAGCAAACAACAAACAGTCTTGGCAAGTCTCTAATATCAACACTCAAAACATATGCATGTTCGAATCAAAAGGTCTTTTCATGGTTGTAACGGGGCCAAGGACAAGGGAGGATATAATATGGATAAGAAGCTACAAACCAAAAGAAATAGAGGAGCAATGGGGAACAAGTGTAAACACAGTCAAATCACACCCACAACCTCTAATTCAATCCTCTTCTTGACTCCTTTATTCACACAGGGTATTTCTATCACAATCAATCACCCTCTCAAACATCATGATCATCCTCCAATCAAAGAAAAGCAAGGATTTCAAACCAATCAGAGTATCAATGAAATGAAAGACACATCTACAATCTAAACCAAGCCCAGAAATCAAGAGAAACATGCAAAACTGTACACAAGACAAAACAAAAACTACCTAGAAAACAAAAAATTTAACGTAGAAAACAAAAAAATAACAAAGAAAAATCAGAGTCTCCCCCAATAGACCACACTTAAACTACACAATGTCCTCAGTGTGTCACAATCATCAAATCAGAAATCAGAACAGTCTACAGATCATGGACAAGTGCAATAAAAGCAGGAAAAGGGGGAGAAGGGAAAAGGAAACTCCCCTTTTAGGGAGATGTCTTCCACCATTGGATTCAGCAGGGAAGTCTTGAGGAGGAAATGCTTCAGTCTCCAGATTTGATCAAGCAGGGAGATGTCCTCCACAACTGGATCTAAGAAGTAGTGATTGTTGACGAGCAGGTTCGGCTGATGCCTATGAATCTTCAAACTCTCGGCACCTTTGTCTTCCACCATGGGTGTGTGCTGGTCAAATTCATATGTTCCTCCTGCAACATGGTTAATGCAATATGGTTCCACAGAAATAACATGCAGGGGTATAACACCCAATCCTAGTGTAACAAGCTGAACCTTAGACATACCCTCAGAACATGAATCAATTTCAAGTTTAGAAAGAATATCAACAATAGGCTCAGATTCATGTTTAGTGCATGGAGAACAAACATTCAGACAAGATGGCAAAAGTTTTTTCTCATCATGCACAGAGGAAGAATTAAAAATTGGCTCATCAACATACCTATCACTAGCATCATCATCAACAGCATAATCAATCAAAGGTATGTTTACCTCCACTTCCCTGAAGATTGGTAGAGTTGTGGAAGGTGAAGTTGGTCTACCTATCTCAAAAGTGTTGCTCATATCTGTCTGGTCTTCTAATTCTTCATCAGTCTCCTCAGGTGCAAGAGTGGGGACATAAGAGTGTGGGAAAGTGGGTGGCACAGTAGTGAGCTCATGACTCTGCTCCCCATCTCCTATGTGGATGTCACTAACATCATCTGGAAGCTGAACAATATGAAATGGTGATCCCTCTGAAGCTTGAGACTGTTCCTCAATATGCTGCGTGCCCATCTGCCCCCACAACTCAAACAATGTAGGCTCAGAAGAAGTAGAATATTTAGCAGGTGCCTCTTGCTGTTGTTATAGCCTCTGATTTTGCTCTTGTGGATGCCTGTTGTTAAAGATGTTTGGAGTATAAGCGTGAGGCACATCAAGAACAACAGGGTGGTGCAAAGAAGGACAAACATCCGTATAGTGGTCAGTGGAAAGACATATAGCACACAACCGCGCAACAGATGCAGATGGAGGTGCTGGTTTCTGGTTGGATGCCAACTGTGTCACCAAACTCAAAAGAGAATCAAGCTTGCTTTCCAAATTTCTATCAACAGCTGATGAAGACTGGGCAGGCTCATGAAGCTGCAGCTAATGTTGTTCCTGGACAGGTGGAGAAGGAATACAAGGAGTCTGGAATGATGGTTCTTGATATTGATGTTGTGAAGTACCATACCATCCCAACTTAGGATCAGTCCACCCAGGATCGTCGCTGTAACCATACCGCACAGGTGTGTTAGAATTGCTGCAACGAAATAATTAGCGTGGAACAAACCAAGAGGGGGGGGTGAATTGGTTATTTCTTTTTCGCGTGCCTTTAATAATTTTTCTCTTTAATTTTTCTTACCAAGCTAATAATAAAATATAAACCAAGAGTAAGGGAAAGAGAAAAATGCACAGGTGATTTTATCCTGGTTCAGATCACAAGGATCCTACG
>NW_014543233.1:291522-293201 GCF_000741045.1 Vigna radiata var. radiata | reverse complement strand
TTGTGAGAGATATACCAAGCAAGATCAATGAACTTTTGCTTGACAAGCTTTCTCTCCTTCCAAAATTGTGAGAAGGATTGTTGATCTTGATCATCAGAGAGCCAACCTTCCACGGCAGCATCTCTTCTTCGGACATTATTTTCCGAAACTTCGCTAGTTCTTCTTCTCCTCCTTCTTGAGGGTTCAGCCATTTGAANGTTGATGGAATGCAAGGATTAGGATGAGTGAAAGAAGAAAGCAAGAAGGATATCCTTTAAAGTGGTGTAAAAATGGAAAGTGGGGATAAGTGGGGTATAAATAGGGTCAAGAATGCTCCCCAACGTTCATATTTTGGAAAATATGGCCGTTTATAGCCGTTTAGAGCCGTTGGCAACGACTATATTCATCAATGCAGCGCATAATTTTTAAAAAAAACTGACAGTAGCGCTTTTAATCGATTAAAGTGGGATTTAATCGATTAATTAATCGATTAATACTTGGATTAATCAATTAAATCATTCGTAACAGCATGGTCAGCGTTTTTAATCGATTTACACACAGATTAAATGCGATAAACAACGAAAATTTCAATATCAAGCCAAGACATGCCTATTTTACGATTTCTAATATGCCTAGATCTCTTCTAAGTTCAAAGAATCTATCCTTAGGTAATGCTTTGGTGAAAATGTCCGCCAATTGATGCTTAGAGTCTATGAATTCCATTTCACAATCACCTTTTTGGACATGATCTCTAATGAAGTGATGCCTAATTTCTATATGCTTGGATCTTGAATGCGTAATGGGATTTTTGGTAAGTTTAATGGCACTTGTATTATCACACTTAAGCGGTATATGATCTAAATGAATATCATAATCCTCTAATTGCTACTTCATCCATAAGATTTGTGCACAACAACTACCCGCAGCAATGTATTCGGCTTCAGTGGTTGATAAAGCTACACAGGCTTGTTTCTTAGAGTGCCAGGAGACTAAGGAACTACCTAGAAAGTGACAGGTTCCACTAGTGCTTTTCCTATCTATTTTGCAACCTCCATAATCAGCATCAGAAAATCCTACAAGACTAGGCTCAGCTCCTGAGGGATACCATAACCCAAAAGATGTTGTCCCCTTTAGATATTTAAAGATGCGTTTTATAGCCGTAAGATGAAACTCTCTAGGACTTGACTGAAACCTAGCACACACACATACACTTTGCATGATATCAGGTCTACTAGCAGTAAGATATAGTAGAGAGCCAATCATACCTCTGTATTTTGTTTGACTTACCTCTTTACCTGTCTCATCCTTGTCAAGGTAGCAGGACGTTCCCATGGGAGTAGATGCCTCTTTAGCATTGTTCACCTCAAACTTTTTGAGTATTTCTTTGCAGTACTTGGTTTGAGAGATGAAGGTTCCTTCCTCCATTTGTTTGATTTGTAATCCGAGGAAGAAAGTGAGTTCTCCCATCATTGACATCTCAAATTCTCCCTGCATGGACTTAGCAAAATTCTCGCACAGAGTTGCGTTAGATGAACCAAAAATAATATCATCTACATACACTTGAACAATTAGAAAATGTTTTCCAACCCTTTTAATAAATAGAGTTGAATCAATTTTGCCTCTGTTGAAATCATTTTCTACAAGAAAATTGCTAAGACGTTCATACCAAGACCTAGGTGCTTGTTTTAGGCCATATAGTG
>NW_014543233.1:233671-287197 GCF_000741045.1 Vigna radiata var. radiata | reverse complement strand
TTTAATCGATTAAAACAGCTTGTGGAAGATTCCCAATAAAGATAAATTACATATAAGCCACAAGAATCAACCCTATTACATTTTAGAGCACTATTACATCATTTTTGATTATTAACAAAGCTTTATAAAATGCGGAGATCTTCAATCCTTCTTTGTGAATATTGTCTTGTGCAAATTTGTTCATCATCAAAACTCCATCTTTTAATTTTGCTAACAAGGTGAGAATTTGTCAAGAAACTGATGCTCAAGATCTTCCCAACTGGTGACGGATCCTGGAGTAATACAACAACACCAATCCCTTGCCGCTCCATGTAATGAGTACTCAAATGCCCTTAAGAACATGTCCTCATCCGGGACATCTGGAGGTTTCATTGAAGATCATATGGTGTATAACTCCTCCAAATGTCTGTATGGGCATTCACCTGCAAAACCATGAAACTTAGGCAGCCAATGTATCAGTCCATTGTTGAAAACACAACGAATATCCTCCTCATCAAGTGGAAACGGATCCCTAGGAGCACTCTCATGAGATGGAGGAGGAACCGTTCTATTCTCAACATAGAAATCAACAGAGTATATATGAGAACCATACTCAGAGTCAGATGCAAAAGGAGAATCATAATCATAGACACAGGCAGAAGAAGCAGTGTTCACATAGCCAAAATAGGTAGACATGGGAAAGGAGGGGGTAAAGAAGAATGCAATGAAAATATGCAACTAAAGCTACCTAAATGCAACACACAATAACGAACACACAAGACAAAACACAACACACATAACAATAAAAGACCTAAGACCGAACCGTTGGTCCCCGACAACGGCGCCAAAATTTGATGGGAGTCGCGGCCCACACAAATTTGATTGCATATGAGAAATGCAGTATAGCTAGGGAATGACTCCTAGGTCGCCTCTCAAGGACCAAATGTGGTTCGAAAATTAGGTCAAACACGAAGTGGGGGGTTTGTGAAAGGTTTGTGAATGCGGATAAACAAAACCAAAACTCAGACGCAATAAGTTATCATAAACGAACAAAATAAACAATATTAAAGTGAATTTACAAATGGGACAAAATTAAATTACAACGAAAATTAAAAATTGTAACAACAAAGAAAAACAACCCATCAAACAAAATTCTAATAGAGCTAAATAAAATGAAAGTGCATATTGGAATGAAAGAACAAGACTTAGACTAATAAAACTTCAATTCAAAAAGGGGTGAGCAAATTCCAGCAAAAGAAAATAATGTCAAGCATTTTCGTCAAGATAAATGATGGCAATACCGAATGCTGCTTCCGGAAGAAAAGCAATAAATGCTCCAAAATAAATAAATCACCGCCAGTGCAAAAGTGCTAAATTCATAAAATGAAAAGCGAATGAATCAATGTAGAAAAACAATTAACATGAAGTTCTCAATTTCCAAGATGTTACTGTGCACATTCTTCAACAATGAAAAGCTAAAGACCAATACATGTTTACTCATCAACGCCTAACAAGTAAGAAATGGAAAAGTAAATGTGCTTCATTTTTTTCATCACTCTATAACAGCTATAATTGTTCAAGCATAAGAATATAAAAACAACGTTCAAAGCAAAGCCTGAAAATCAGAGAAAGTGTGGTCACAACGTGCTGAATCCAGATCCTCTCCAGGTGGCTGCCGCTCTTCCATTCTAATCACTGTTTTATTCATTCTCGGTGGCAGCTCCCCCCTCAAAGTGTGTGGCGGCTGGGACACTTAAATTGAAGCAATCCCAAGACAATGTCCCCTATACCCTATTGCCAGCGTGGCCACCTCTCAATAAGCTGCTGGATCGCTTGAAGAATTTCTGGATGCACCTCTCTCCAAACATTTTTCGTTCCCAAGCTGGACCAAGTGAAGATGTTGGACCGTGGACGTGGAGTTTGGGTCGTGCTGCAGTAGAAAAGTTGTGCTGGCTGCCCAATGAATGAAGCAAGGAGCTCTCCCTTGTGCTTTGACACTACAGTAGAGACATTTGCAATAAAATGACATTTGCACCTCCTATATAATTTCTCAAGTCGTGACACACTTCTCCTAATTGCTGGACCGTGGCAGTTGGACATGTTGCAGGCCCTAACGTGCATCTCCTCAAAGTTGTTGGATGGATGAATTCACGTGCAGGAAGCTCCTTCAAGAAGTGGCCCTATTGCAGCCTTCGTGCTTATCCACTTGTTGTTGTCAAATCCGTTCACAAGCTGGCCGTGAGCTCTCCTCCAAAAGACCAAGCTGCTGGACTTTTCTTCTCTTTGTGTGTGGGCCGTGGAGTGTGGAGATTGGACCGTGAAAGGAGTGGAAGTTGGCTGCTGGGTGCTGCACTTCTTCACGTGTTGGAGCTGGATGAAGAAAGTGAGTGGGCTGCAGACGTTTCTTCCTAGAAGAATGAATGAGCTGCTTTGTGCACCTAATAATCCAGCCCGTGTCTGTGTGCATTTTATTCCAACTCCCAAGCCCAAAATGGTTTAGCATGTTTTTCTTTTCAGCCCAAGTGAATCAACGTATGTATATTATTTTTGTAAAAGCTTAATGAAATGACCACTCTGTGCTTTTCTAAAAATCCATCACCGCATCATTCACCAAGGTAGATTAGTAGCAGTGCTCCCTTTTGAATCAGCATATCTAATTCGGTTCTAAAGAAACAAAATGAACTCTCCTTTTTCTCCAGCAAAGAATGTCCGCCTAAGGTTAAAGCAAGTGAATGTGCTTCTAAAAAAAAGAATTCCCCTAGGTCGTGATACATTTTTCTTTTTTGTAGCCAATTTTGAATTATGTGACAGCCTCCTTAATGTCTGAAATTATATTTCCAAAATTTTCCCTGCAATTAATAATGCAAATAATTAGCTCAAAATATTCAAATTAATTAAAATTATAATTTCCGATCAAATTAAGCATAATTAACAGATACGGGAAAATACCGGACATTTAAGCACAATTCCCTGATTAATTCTAGCACAATAAACTAAGTATAGTCGAGAAAATATTGACTCATCAATGTTCTTCACTGGATTGGTTATCAAAAATTTTCTTGATCATGGGAAGTTTCCCTTCACAAGGATAGACTTCCTCAGTAGTTGATTTTTCCTGGTCACTCTCATTCTCACTATTGGAGGATTCACTACTATAACTGTCAATGCCCCTCAAGATGATAGTTCTTTTTGTGGGACATTGGGCAGCTATATGTCCTCTTCCCAGACACTTAAAACATTTGATATCACTAATCTGAGTGTGTGAAGATGACTCTTGTTTAGGCTTCTCAACAATCTTGGCTAGAGGCTTAAAAGACCCTTTTTCTTTAAAATTTTCCTTTTCAACAATAGGGTGAACTTGAACTCTTTTGGAAGAGGATTTTCTCAAGTTTTGTTGTTCTACCTTTATACACATTTGAACAAGATCATTCAAATCTCTATAAGGTAGTAGTTCAACCGTATCTCGAATATCAAAATTAAGCCCACTTAAACACCTAGCCAAAGTAGTTTCTGAAGCCTCTACTATTCCTGTCCTCATCATGTAAAGCTCCATCTTTTGTTTATATTCCTCAATAGTCATTGACTTTTGTTGTAATCTTTGAAGCTTATCCATGAGTTCTCTATTGTAATAGGATGGAATATGTCTCCTCCTAAGGGCAGTTTTGAGATCATTCCAATAATGAATTGGAGGATCTTGATGTCTTATTCTCTCTTGAACTAGAGCAGTCCACCAATACTTTGCATACCCTTGAAAGCTTAGGGTGGCTAAAGAGACTTTTCTTTCTTTCACTAACTTAGTGGCAAGCAAATAATTGCTCCACCTTCATCTCCCAATCAAGATAGGCCTCAACATTATCCTTTCCATATAAATGAGGCAACACAACATTGACTTCCTTAGGGGGTGGAGAGGTATCTTGAGTATTCCGCCTATGTCTTCTTGAAGAAGCATGTTGGTGGTAATACTCTTCCACATTTAAGGGTATTCCCCCAAATTGTGAATTGTCACTTTGACTGCCTCTAGACCTCTCTCGACTTTGGTGTTGTTCTTCTCTCATCAACCTTAACTCATCTTGAATCATAGCATTTTGAAGCTCTCTATTGACTTTTTCTTGACTCATTTTCCTCTAAATTTCATTGAGTTGGTTGACTAGAGTTTGGAGAGTGAATTGTTCTTTTTGATTTTCATTGTCACTAACCCTAGGTGAATGCCTTTTTGACATTGTGATGAACTTAAATGTTTTCTTGAAATAAAGACTAAAGATTTCACTTGAAAGCAATATTCCAGGTAAGAGAGGTGAACCTAAAAAGGTTGCTTAAGTTCCAAGTCTTGCCTTGCCAAATATGCTTCTAGCTACTTACTAGAATCTTTATGTCAAAATCACTTTTAAATCCACCAAAAGTCTCAAAGACAACAAGCAAACAAAGAAATAAAAACCTGGACTCTAAGGCAAACTCTAAGAATTTCCTAGACGCTTTTGCAAAGAAAATAAAAGGGTGAGGTCTCTTAGGTGAGGCTTGGAACTTTGGAACCAAGACACACTCACCGTCTACTAATTTTAAAGTGGTGAGACTTTTTAGTCAAGTTGACAAATGAGAGAACACTTAGGAGCTCTTCCACTTCACTTTCTTGAAATGGCCCTTTACAAAACAATGAAACAAATGAGATGTTACAAATAAAATTTGATATGAAATGGAATGGAATTGAATGGAAATTATAGTAGAATATGTAGGCAGCTCTGGCTTCTCGGAAACAGTGGGTGAATTGATTCAATTCACACTAAACTCTCAACTGCAAAGTGATTAAAACTGATGCTGTATGAATAACACTGCTGTTGTATGGATGATAGCACTGCTGTTGTTTCACGTATTGCCCTTTCCGTGAAGCCACTTCATGGATTTGTTTCTCAATCAATGAACTTCCTTTGATGCTTCCTTATGTGATGACTATTCTGAGCTATAGAACACCTATTCAGCAACACAAATTAGCACTTGCGGATCACCTTAATACTGCCAGAGAATTGCACCCAAAACCACAACAGCACATACCTTTCTTCAAATAGGTTGTGTGCAAGATGTTCAATAACCAAAAATCAAGCAATTAATCATATAACAACAAAGGAACACATCAAAATGAACTTAAGAATGACTCTAGAGTATATTAGAAAAGCAACAAAGGACCATAATTGAAAATTGGCTTCAAATTAATTATGCAATGTAATTGTCTCAAACTGTTTGTAGAAATGCCAGAGAGAACAAGCAATTTCTACTACAAAATATGAAACCAGCTGAGCCAAAAATTGATAATCGGATGTATTGGTTCCTGCACCCTTTTAATATGCTTTCAATTCTTTTGAAAGTTCAATTTATATTTTGGGAACCAAGGCTTTTACTACATCCAATGTTTATGACTTAAACACAAAATTCAATTTGAAACTGACTTTAGCTACTGCATAACTAACAACATTGCTGAAGCATCTAAAATTTGGGAGAAATGGTATATGTCAAATGCACAGAACTAAATATTTCCACTTTAAACTTGTTCAAACATATTTCTTATATGATATCAAACTTGTTTGATCACCTTTGCTAGACAGAATCAGTGCAGACTGTATTTTAGCTAGTTCAGTTCTGTTTCAGCTAAAAATCCACAACTAGAGTAGCCAAATTTCAGAAAATGCAGTAAAATTGACTTTGAATTTTGCAAATCACCTTTAAACAGCACATGAAAGTTGCTCAAATTAGCAGAACATCATTTGGATGATTGGCAATGATCTAAATGCTCAATCAACTGGACACGCAGATTGGACTACAACAAACAAATGCAGATAGGTTTTTCTGTCAATTTCAATGCAAGTGGAACTGTCCAGCAATGTCACCAGATTTAATTGCAAGACAAACTCATGCTCAATCAGTGTTCATGCTAATTCATCTCTACTTAAGCATAGTTTCAAAGTCAAAACAGCAAAACAGATCAGACTTGGCCAATGAAACAGTGACAGACACTGCTGAATCAGAATCAAAAACTCTGAACCCGTGAATTCTGATGGCTTGACACAAAATTCATGCACCTGAGCTGCTCATCAATATGGTCATTGCTCGTTTTAATGGTGTAGAGAAAGTCTTATTCAAATCAGGTTTTCACAGATCCATCATACGGTAACACCAGAATTGAAACATTTTTAAACAACTGCACATGACTATGACAAAACCATATATGATGATCAAGTTAAAGACTGAAACAACAACATTAACCGATTAAAATGCAAAGGACTCAAGCAAAACACAACTAGCACCAAAGAAGACTCAAAACAAAACCTAAATCAAAAGCAAATGACTGGAACAAAATGAAAACAGAGTCAAAGACATTGTAGGATTTTTTTGACAGTATGGAAATGGAAGGAAATGACACTTATCTCATGTTTTTGGCTTGAACCTTGCTCTGAATACCACTTGATACATCCATGCTTGATGTATTCTTCCAGATCTGTGAGATTAGAAGCTTGGAAAAACAATGTAGAGGTTGAAAACCAATGGAACAGTACCGGACCTAGTGTGCAGAGCCATGACTGTTGCAGAGGCTTTGTTTTGGATGGATGTGTTTGGAAGGGATGCAGCGGATGAAGGTGTTTGCAGAGGTGATGTGAAATGGAAGAAGCCTTGAATGAAATGGCTACAACTCAGAAAGCCTTCACACAAGGAAGGAAGTTGCAGAGGAGAAAGCAAAGCATGGAGTGACTTTCGGGAAGGAGAAATTGACAATGCATTTCAGCAAAGTTTTCTCTATTATCATCCAAAAGTGTCCTACAGAAGCTGCCTTGTGGGTTTTATAAGAGAACCCGTCGGCCTTGGCAAAGAAAATGCTTAGATCCGTGAATTGTGGATTTAATGCCACGTAAGATGCCATGTGCAAAATGTGCCAGCCTTCTAGAAGACTTATTCAACATGTGCAGGAAAGAAAATCTAGAAGTCTACACATTTACAATGAAAAACACGATGCATACAGATTTCTGATTTGGAAAAGCTTCATGATGCACCTCCTGGCATGTTAAGCTCACCCCTCCCCATGTGGAAATGTCTTGTTTGCCCTTCTTCTTGTTTTGGATAGATTTTATTTATTGGGCTTGGGCCCCGCGTATCACCTTTCTAGCACCCATCAGTAGGTGTAAAACTTACCGTCACCCATTAGTAGGTGTACCTTCTTGTATCCTTCAGTAGATACCTTAATCTTCTAGCATCCCTTAGTAGATGCTATCCCAGTAGCATTAATCAATAAAAGCCGTTAGTGACATCGATCAGTAAATGTCTAACCATATAGCATCTATCAGTAGATGTTATCATTACTGCCATCAGAAGCAGCGCATAACCCAAAAATAAAATAAAAATAAATAAAAAATCAAATAAGATAAAATAAAATAAAATAAAATTAAATCAAATCAAATCAAATCAAATCAAAACGAAATAAAAGGTAAAAAAAAATTCAAAAACTAGGTTGCCTCCCAGCAAGCGCTCTTTTAACGTTTAGCTTGACCCGGTAATGCCCAAACACCCATAAGTGGGTCTTGATATTTTCTGTTGGCGTTCTTCCTTCCTCCATGACACCAACGACATCTCGAGAGTTTTCTTGTCACCAACTCTAAGGATCCTCCATCTTCAGAATTCTGTTTGCTTTGATAGTCTTGAGAACCCATAACCTATTCTTGAATTTCACCGATACGCCAGGTTGGGTTTGTCACTTTTCACATTAGGGTGTTGGTGAACCAATTCTCCTTCCTTATCTGCCTCCTGATGATCTTGTGCTCCTAGTACCAAAAATTTATCCCGCATACACTAAAGAACACTACACTAGAGCATAACATTAGCCCAAAAAATAAAAACAATAAAAGACTTTTTTTTTACAAATAAATAAAAACAAAAAGATAAAAAGATAGAAAAAAAGGGGTAGAAAGATAGAAAGTCTAATCAGTTCTGAATCACACACATAGAATAGTTCAACCATGAGTCCCTGACAACGACGCCAAAAACTTGTTAACAAACTGGCAAGTGTACCAGACCATATCAAGTAATGATAAATTGTAAGTCCAAGTATCGTTTTCCCAAGAGACTCAAGGCACTAAACTGTTGTGCTTTTGCTTAACCAATCAAGACTATAAGAACAAAATATTTTGGGGTTTTTGAATTTAAAGTACGGAAAAATAAACATGAATGCAATTTGATCAATTGAGGTTAAACACAAAAGTGGATGGAGGATGTTGATAATATGAGATGGATTTGTTGCTAGGATTCAAATTTCACCCAATCACTCTCATAAATCTACTATTCTTATTAGATTCGCTTTATTATCATATTGTCATGCAAACTTTCTTAGTCTACCCTTAACTCGATCCCTTGGCGAAAAGAGCCTATTACTAATTACTGGCTTGCTATCCCTAGCCTCCCCTAGTAATTAATAATGCATGATAAACAGAAGCAAAAACAATTGATCGTCCAACCCCCCTATCCCTAGATGATATTGCTTAATCACGGAATTTCCCACCAGTTCATGACAGTATCGTACATTCCCGTATCAATAAAGACAAACAACAATTATCGAATGAGTTAAACGATAAAAGCATTAAGCGTAGATGAGAAACCCAACAATTGATAATCAAAGCATACGACAAGCATATGAATAAATAAGAAATTCGATATATGAGAGTTTAGAGGTTACATCTTTCCCCAACAACAAATAGGATTAGTTCTCCATCGTCATGGAGAAACTAGGTGAAGAATGGAATGAAAGAGATAGAAACCCTAAAAAAGAGAAAAGGAGAGTTGTCACCATCTCCAAATCTAGCCCCAAAGGGGTGAAAAGTGTGTTTTGTGCCTAAGCCATCAAAAGATACAAACCCTAAGACGTTCTGGCCTTTAAATAGGGCATAAAAATAACAGAAAACAAGTCCAAGCCCGAACAGATCATAAAAATCGTAGAAAACAGGTCCAAGCCCGTCTGAAAACTTCCCAGCGCCTAGTTTCACCGCCCTGCGGTTTCCCTCAAGCCGCGCCGTCGCCCGACGGTTTGCCTCTAGTCGCAGAACTGCCTGGCTTCACTGTTTTGGTCAATTTTTCACCGTGATTGATGTTTTTGATGTGTCTTAGGTCACTCAAACTCTGCTAGCTGATTCTCTACAGTTAGATCTAGTGTTTGAGGAATTCTTTGAGTCTTTAATTGAGCCATCCAGCTTTGTTTCCACAAATTTTTCAGTTCTGGTACAATTTTAGTGTGTTTTTTTGCATAATTAGCAACTGCAGCTGTGAATTGTTGGTTCTCGCATTTTCTGTGCAGTTTACACATTTGTGCAAGCATATTTTACCATTTTAAACTGTCTACACTGTTCAAATAGTCATTGTCCAGCCTCTATGCAGATTTGCCTGTTTAAACCATCAAAATTATGATTTAAAGGGAAGTGAACCAGTCATTTTGCATTGTATTGTGTTTCTGAGTTGTGTAACAGTTTGCACATCTGTAAAATCATTATTCAAAGTTGTTTGATCACTCAATACAGTTGTTGCATTACAACCTACCAAATCTGGGTTTAAAACCACCAATTTAGAAGCATTTTTCTAGTGTAATTTTGATGAAAATTTCTGCATTTTTGGCAACTGTTATTGTCATTTGATGAATATGGATGTTTCAGGGATTTCTTCACATTTGACCTAGTTTATTTTACCATCCAAACTTGTGTGCACTGTTCATTTGGTCAAAATTGAGCTACTATGCAAACTCACTTCCTAAACCATAAATTTTGCCTAAATTTGGAAGTCAACCAGTGAAATTTTGCTTCAGTGCATTTCTTGGCTGTTTGAGTGTTTGTACACCTTCAAATTGATGATATAAACTTGCTTGCACCATCAATTAACCTTTCCAAACACTGCCATACAATTTTCAGTTTGAAAGCACCATTTAAAGTGCCATTTTCTAGTCAGTTTGACCATTTTGGTGTTGTTTGGTTTTTTGTGCAATCTTTAAAACTCATTTCTGGATTGGTAAGAGCTGATATAGGTTTCATTAATTCAAGTCCACCTAGCTATTGTTTCCAGCTTGGTCTTGTGTACTTACACATTCTAGAGTCACTTTTAACCTTGCCTAGTCCATTGAATCCTTTAAACTCAGTTTTGGTGTTGTGATGGAGTGATTTTTATGAGTTTTTGGCCATAACAAACTCAGATTTCGAATGCTAGCATTTATATGTTGTGTGACAATTTTAGCAAGTCTAAAATGATGTTTAAAAGTTGCTAGGAGAGTTCAATTGGTGATATAATGGTCTAAGTGCAGAATAGTACACTAAACCATCAATTTTAACTCAAAATTGGGAAGTGGCAAGGTGTTTTTGAGTCTAATTCGAGTTTAACTCCACTTAGCTGTTGTTTTCCAGCTTCCTCTTGTGTACTTACACATTCTAGAATCACTTTTAACATTTCCTAGTCCATTGAATCCTTTAAACTCTGTTTTAGTGTTGTGATGGAGTGATTTTTATGAGTTTTTGGCCATAACAAACTCAGATTTCGAATGCTAGCATTTCTATGCTGTGTGACAATTTTAGCAAGTCTAAAATGATGTTTAAAAGTTGCTAGCCATGTTCAATTGGTGATATAATGGTCTAAGTGCATAATAATATACTAAACAATCAATTTTGAGTCAAAATTGGGAAGTGACAAGGTATTTTTAAGTAAATGTTTGGATTTGAGCCAATTCAAAGTTTGAACAAGTTTAAAATCACTAAATCAAGTTGCTGGAGTGATTACTTTTGAGCTACAGCAACTGCTGTGACATTTCGTGTCTTAAACCACCAAATTGTGAGTCATTTTTGTGGCAAAAATGAACCAGACAACACTTTTAGGTAATTGATCCAATTTGACATGTTTCTTAGCTTCATTTAACAATTTTCAAACTTGTTAGGATGTGTAGAATAAACATTCTTAGGGTAGTGTAGTGCAGTTTGGAAATTTTGACCATTCTAGTGCAATTTTAGGTGTTCAATAGTCCAATTTTGCTTTTGTTCTTATTTTATAAGTGTGACTTCATTTTTATGTTTCTTTGATCTTTTAAAAGTTGTCTACATGGTTATTTGACATTTTGAATGTCTACTTAAATACAAATTTCATTCTTACCACATTTTGCCTATTCAACTTTTAGGTTCTACTTTATCATATTTTGACTTTAACTTACTTTTTGTAGTGTCAGTTTTTTATTAGGTAGGTATAACCGTTCTAAACTTGTTAGAACAATTTCAGTTCATAGTTGTTAGGAGAATTTCATTCTATCCTTTTTTTAGTTTCCATTGGATTAAGCTATTGATTTCATGAGCTAATATGTTCTCCATGGATTTCATTAGCTATTGAAGATAAAAACATGAGTCATGAAGTTAAGTATTTTACATGGGTTTCTTGAACCTTGTACAGGTTACATTGTGGGTGTTATCAAAGTAAGAAATAGAAAGGAATGAGATGAAGATGATGAAAGTTGAATTGGTGAAGAATGGGGAGAATGAGGCTATATTCGAGATGTTGATGTAGAGGGTTGGGTTTAACTAAAGTTAAGTGGAGGGAGAGAATGCTCTTGGCCTAGCTTCAGCCCTAGACACAATGAAGCTATACTTTGATATTTTTAAGGGTGTTGTGATGGTCTTCTTCCAAGAGGCCATTTCGGTGCAAGGGTGAAGAACAAGGTGTGGAAGGGTAAGAAGAATATGCAGCAGAGAGAACACAAGAGAGGAGGAAGAGAAAGAGAGATAGAAGGTTTTGATGACAATAAGCTCCCATAAACCTTGAGTGAAATAAGCATACATAACTTAATTTTATAAGCATTCCAAAGCAACTTAAATGAAATAAGACAGAAAAATAAATAAATTGATGACCATAATACTACTATAATTCCAATTAAGCTTTATACATATTTAAGTGGACGTTTCATAATCATTAATCAAGGGTGCATGGTCCTCACTGTTCAAGACTTCCACCAACAACACACAAGCCAAGCCAAAGTATAAGGTCATCAAATTAGACGTTATGAATCATAAACATATTACACAATGACAAAGCACTAAAGGTTATCATATCACTCATACCATCACTGACCAATTGTGTAAACAAAGAAATTACCTAATACAGACAAAGGGAAATATGCACACACCAACTACTCAAGTTGCAGTAAAGAATCACGTCTCTGTTCACCTTCAACGTGCCTCACCAATGGCCTAGAAAACGCTGGACAGTCAATGCCCACAATGAATTTAACAAATGAAAGACACATGACAAAAACTTAGACTCTTGAATGGAACCAAGGGAACCAGACTCAAATGAACTCATTCACTTCTTCTCATTGTTAGAAAATTGAAACAAATTGAATAGAAAACATGGGCATCAATTTTCAATGTTACAACTTACCTCCACAGTAGGAACTCTCCACAGCCTCCCTCGATGAATCCGGCAACCTTCGTTCACCACGGCAGCAAAGGAAAAGTGAGCTCCAAAACCTCCTAGCAACGTCCCTCAACCAATATAATCCAAGGATAGTGTCAATCGTTGACGACCAGCCCTTGACCGCAAGAAATCAAGAAATCAAGAAATCGTTGACACACTTACAGATTCTGTGAAGGATCCTTTACGAATGGCTCTGCCTCTGTGCGTGAGGGAAAGAGATGGACACTCTGCGAAACCCTCCAACGAAGTGCCTCTATGCAAATGAACCCTTCAACGACAGAACGAAGTGCCACCAAACGAACCCTCTGCAACTGCCTGCGCGAACGAGGGTTCTCTGGCTGTGGGCGAGGGTTGTATTTGGCTCGAAGAAAGAGGAATGGTGGTGAGGGTTCGAACTCTGAAAGAAAGCAAGAGAAAGTTTGGCTTCAAATGAAAGTTGGGCGAGGGGAAACCCAGGTTTGGAATCTGATTACTCGAGTACCTTACCGAGGGTCATATATCCTTTGGTAAGTTAATCCACCAACCCTTTATCAAGGGCTTAGAGGCCTTCGGTAATTTAGCGTGCCTTTACCGACAACCTTATGGCCTTCGGTAATTTGCACGTTTCTTGTAGTTTCCTTCATTCAATTCCTAATAAATCCTAAGCATAAAACCAAGAAAACCACCTTTAACTCTTTTATTTCCTAACTTAAGCAAAATGCATGATTCCAAGCTAGCTTCTAAGTCATAAAGGGTGTGTTTTGCATCAAATTCAAGTATGAAAATAACGGTTTTTGAACCGTTATCACTCATATGGACTTTAATGAGACAGTCCATTGAATTGGTTTCTCTTCACCAATTGTATCAATGTGGGTTTCACCTCTGATGGGTCGTCGCAACCAACACAAATTTGATGTGCAATTAGAAATGCAGTATAGCTAGGAAATGACTCCTAGGTCGTCTCTCAAGGACCAATTTTGCGGTTCAAGAATTAAGTCAGACACGAAGTGGGGGGGTTTGTGAAAGGATTGTGAATGCGGATGAGTTAAATTAAAAACACGGATGCAAACAGAAATACAAACACAGATGTAAAAATGGTTCAAAGACAGAATGAAAATGGTCGGTCATTAACTCAATCACTATGCTTCCAATCACAGATTAACACAACAAAGGAGCTACTCTAACTTCTAATCCAACACAGTTAACCAACTAAGCGAAGGCTAATTATGTTTTCATAATAGCGAAGAGTGGCAATCACACATACAGTCCATAAATCTCAAAGAAGCAATGCAATATCGCTAATGACCAACCAAATTAATTTAAGCTAACATGACAACTAAAGTTACAAGACCAAAAATACTAGATAACATTAAAGTAAATGAAAACATTAAACCAAACAATACAATAGATAAATATCCAGACATAATTAAACCAATTTAAAATGCAACGTTGAGCTAATTAAATGCACATCACAGCAGAGATGCTAAGAGAAAAGAAAAATATTTAAACAATTAGAAAATGGCAATTAATTAAAAGTAAATGAACTTGGTTGTTAGCATCCCGAGACGTGACAACCCCTCTTTGCTCCAAGAAAAACAAACTAAAACTCCTCCAGCCGCACACCGTCATCAAATATCACCACTTCTCCAAAAGCACATAATATAAGCATAAAAGAAACATCCAAGCCAATCAAAATGAAATTGGAAAATAAAAGCACCGCTTCCTCTCCAAAAGAAAGTCCCATTTTCTCTTTTTTTTTCTAAGCTAGTGAGTGCAACGTGTGCTGCTTCATGAAAAATAAAATGAATCTAATCCTAGGCTATGACACTTCCTGCTAGGACGTTACCCTGCACACCTTTTCTAAATGAAATGATCCACTTTCCAGCAAAAGAAAAGAAAAAGAAATCAGTGCTGGAAAATGAAGGTAGCGTCACCGTGTGTGCTAATGTGACCGTGCTGCTAGTTCCAGCCAAATGAAAAAAAATGAAACACCGCCCAAGGCAAGAGTGTGTCTGGCAGCTGCTTTCAAAATTAAAGATCAGCGTTGCTTTCTAAAATAGAGAAAAAAACCCAAGCCTTGAATGCACCACATGTGCCTCCAAAAAGTAAATCAGCGTATCCCTTTTCTCCAAAAAGTAAATCATCACCTTCACCTATTATTCTTCAAAACTAAAACTAATGCAACGTTTTCTTATGCAAATGAAAGCAGCCATATCAACCACAGTAATCAGCGTTTGCAAGAAAAAATTAGTGTGCTCTTCATTTTCTAAAAGCAAGAAAGAAAAATGTGTTCTCAGCTGAAGAAGACAGTTGCTTCCCAAGATGTGCTGCAGCTTCCAAGACCTGATGCTACTTCAAAGCAAATGTGCGTGTGTGCTTTATTTTTGCAAGTGAATCAGCGCCGCATCTCAAAAGTAAAGCAAGATGATTCAAGAAAATTAAATCGGTGAGTCAGCGAAAGTAAAAATAAAAATCAATGCTCTCATTCATCCAAAATCAATATTCGTGAACAACATTTTTCCTCTTCTCCACGATGTTCCAGCCGAGAAGCTTCAGCAAATATGACAACTTTCCAAAAAAAGAATGATGCCTGGATACCTTTCCAATCCCTAGGTTGTGTGTCATATAATGAGGGTGGGGTCCACCATAAAAAAAAACATAGGAATGTGCCAAGTGTCATCCTTACACTTTGGGCCCCTCATATTTTTGCCAACAATGACCCAAATGTGCACAAGCTTGTCTAAAAAAAAACTAAACTTCTAAATTACAATTATGATTAATTCTAAATTACTAAATTAGAATATAACTAATTCTAATTTTTCCATAGTCTTGAATTTATGTTGTCTCCATCCCAATGCTCCAAAATATATCTCCAAAATTTTCCCTGCAATTAAAAATGCAAATAATTAACTCAGAATATTCAAATTAATTAAAATTAGAATTTCTGGTCAAATTAAGCATAATTAGGAAAAATGGGAAAATATCGGACAATTAAGCACAATTCCCTGATTAATCCTAACACAATCAACTAAGTGAAATCAATAAAATATCGACTCATCAACCTGCATGTTTAGTGCATTGACCCTCGGCCTTGCAATGCTATTAAAGTGATGAGGGCCAACAACAATGGTGTGATCCGCAAGAGTATGTCGACCGTTGTTCTCCTCGACCATCTGCTTTATGCTCTGGTCAAATTCTTGTGGTGAGGGTTGTAAAAGTCTCTCTGGAGAAGGAAACAATTATATCTAGATGTTTGAACCCTCCTTCTCCTTCGAGTTTCACTCAAGCCTTCAAGAAGAGGTTTTTAATTTTTCTTGCTCCTAGTCTGAATTGTATCCTGCATACACAAGAAAACAAAACCCTAGAAAACAATTGTTAGAACAAAAATAAAAAAAAAAATCTAGTCAAAGTTAATCAATAATCACACGAATAGAATAGTTAAACCACGAGTCCCCAGCAACGACGCCAAATACTTGTTAAGACTCCGACAAGTGTACCCAATCGTATTAACTAATATAAACGGTAAGACCGAGTATCGTTTTCCCTAGAAACTCATTAGCCTAGACTGTCATGTGATTTGTTGATTATTTAAGACTTGAAAAACGAAATTTGGGTTTTAGAATGCAAAACAGAAAATAAACATGCATGCAAAGGTTGATCAATTGACCAAAGAATATACGCAGGTGAATTATATGGATGGGGTTTCTGACTTTTCTTATCCACTCTCTTGTATTTATGAATTCTTCTCCTTCATTAATGTCAATGCCACTTTCTAATTTACCCTAAGCCCGATGTCTCGGTGAAGAGAGCCTACTCCTAATTACTAGTTTGCAATGTCTTGTCTCCCTAGCAATTGATCATGCATTACATTTGCGCAAAAGTTTAAAGGCAATCGGTCCTCCTATCCCTATGTCTAGATAATATTGCTCCCGAGAGAATTTCCCCAAGTCTAGATTTTCCTGTATGTGTCCATATCGTCAAAATCAATGATCATGCAATTGAATGAGTTAAACAAAACCTGCATAGAGTATAGAGGGAAAACCCTAACAATTAATGAAGTAAAGCATATAGATTAAGAATCAATTCAATACATGAGAGTTTCAAAGGATTACATCGTTTCCCCAACAACAATGGAGGTTTAGTTCACCATGGACATGGTGAAAATGGATGAAAATAATGAAAATAATGAAAGATAGAACCCTAAAAGTTGTAGATTGGAGCTTCTGCATCCAAAATCCGCCTCCAAGGGTTGAAAGGAATGTTTTTGCCCCTCTTTCTGTCATAAGATACCCTCTTTGGGTCGTGCAAATCAATATATAGTTCATAAAAACATAGCATAAACTGGCCCAGGCCCACAAAAATGGCACTCAGCACTGGATTACCGCTCAACGGTAGGTGCGACACTCAAGAACAACGCTCAGCGTTGACGCCCAAGCGTTTGGCAGAGAACTCCACAACGAGCCTATCAGTCAACGGTAGATTTGCGCTCAGTGGTGGCTGCGACACTTGATTTTTCCTCTCAGCGTTGGCGCTTAAGCGTTGTCCAGTAGATTCATCCTTAAGACCAGCGCTCAGCGGTGGAAGTAGCGCTGAGTGGTGGCTGCGGTTCTTCTTTTGAGCCTTTCTTCCACTTCTTCTGAGTTCAGCTCCTTGCTACATTAAATTCCTTCATCCAATTCAAGTTTATTCTTGCCAAATCAAGGAAAACCAAGCATAAAACCAAAAAAACCACCTTTGACTCTCTTATTCTCTAACTTAAGCAAAATGCATGATTTCAAGCTAGTTTCTAAGTCATAAAGGGTGAGTTTAGTGTCAAATCTAAGTATAAAAATAACAGTTTTTCAATTGTTATCACCACACCGTTCGGATGCTCTAACCGATACGCCCCATTATTGAGATCTTCTGTGACCCTAAATGGGCCCTCCCAGTTAACAGCTAACTTCCCATGGGCTCGATCTTTTCTTGCTTCCGCCGTCTTTCGCCATACCAAGTCTCCTACCACAAAATGCCTTGGTCAGACTTTGGTGTTATTCCATCATGCAACCAACCTATCTTGAACCTCCACCCGAACGATAGTCATTTCTCTTCTCTCTTGTGTCGTGTCCAACTCGCTCCTTAGTTAATCGTCATTTCCCTCTGCTAGCTCTTCACCTTCTACGGATCATTGGCTCCCCCACCTCAACAGGCAGCATGGCATTTGTCCCGTAAGTCAAGTTAAATGGTGACTCTCTATTAATGTCGTGCGGAGTACAACGATAACTCCATAATACTTCTGGCAGTGCTTCGACCCAAGCTCATTTTCGATCACGTAGCCTTCTCTTTAATTCCTTGACGATGATTTTGTTGGCCGCTTCTTGCTGGCCATTTGATTGGGGATGTTCGACCGAGCTGGTGACATGCTTAATCCCCAAATTTTGATAAAATTCCCTCAGTTTTCTATCCACAAACTGCCTTCCATTATCGATCATTATTACTCGAGGTAGACCGAAGCGACAAATGATCTTCCAAACGAACCTTTGGACCTGCATTACAGAAATGGTGGCTAAGAGCTTGGCCTTCACCCACTTAGTAAAATATCAATAGTTACCAAAACAAACTTTTTCTGAGCTTTGCCGATCAGAAATGGTCCCACAACATCGATGCCCCATTGAGAAAACGGCCAAGGAAAAACCAAATTATGGAGCTTCGTCGGTGGTGCTTTATAGATATTTCCATGCTTCTGACAATTTAAACACCTGCGGAAAAAGTTGCCACAATCTTCTTCCATAATGGGCCAAAAGTACCCACTCTCAACACCCGAGCTCGAAGTGATCATCGTCCTAAGAAAGACATTTCAGTAGAGGAATGGAAAACCATCTTTTGTAGACTTCATCACCTAGCAACAGGTACCGAGCGATTCTTTTCGCATCCTGTGTTGAAACCGATCTGCCCTCCTCCTGACTCTTGATCAAAGGAATGATTTCCATCCTCCGGTCTGGTCGACTAGGTACTGCTGCTACCGTCATACAATCAACAGTTGGTTTCATCAACACTTTCCATATCACCGAGGTCAACTGACCCTTCTCCTTTCCTTTCGTCAATTTGGATAGCACATCAGGCCGAGTATTCTCCTTACGAGGAATGCGCCTTATTTGGACATCTCTGAACCGTTCTAGCAGATTCCTAGCCTTATGGTAGTATTGAAGCAGCTGATCATCCTTGATTTGAAAATTGTCGTTCATTAGTTCTACCACGAGTTGTGAATCCGTCCGACACTCAACTATCTCGGCTTCTAAATCCTTTTCCAGTTCCAGTCTGGCAATCAGGGCTTCATATTATGCCTGATTGTTACTTACCCTAAACCGAAAGATAAGTGACTGCGTTACTAACATATCGCCAGGACCTTCTAAGATTATTCCTGCTCCACTTCCTGACTTTCCAACTAATCCATCAACATAAAGCCTCCATGATAGTGGCGGGTCAACCTCTCTAGCAGGTAACTCTGCCACGAATTTAGACAAGTGTTGTCCTTTGACCGACCCACATGGCTCGAACTTTAACCCAAATTCTGATAACTCTACAGACCATCCTACTATACTCCTAGCCAAATCTGGCTTCCTCAATATTTTTGCAATAGGATGATCGGTTTTTACTACCACCTAGTATCCTTGAAAGGACAGAAGTAGCCTCCGCGCAACTGTTACTAAGGCCAAAGCGACCTTCTCTATCTGCGGGTATTGCACCTCTGCATCTTTAAACATCATGTTGATGAAATAAATCAACTTCAATTTAGGAGCTTCTTGCCTCCAATACTGCCAAATAGAGATGCAAGTGTATTCTCACAGTTAATTACAACAAGATAAACTTTACCTGACATTTAAACCTGTATTTATAGGCCATGCCATTGCTCAGCCCATTAGTTAGCCATTAATACCGTATCTTTTTGTGCCATATATTCTGCTAATCACCAATAAGTGTTCTATATCTGCATATGATACGATTATCAAATGTAATAATTTGTCGTTAATGATTACCTGATTTGGTTATTCACCATTGTCGGCCAATCGGTATGTCCAATGTTCGTTCATTCCCTTGGATGGTCGGTCTACCCTGGTCGGTCATATCTGGTCCTGTACACTATGCATGTGTTTTACACACACGCATATATATATATATATATATATATATATATATATATATAAACTGTTACGCTTAATTTTTTATTTATAAACTTTTTCAAATGTGACAATTAATATTTTTAACTTTAAAACCTGCAGACAATATCTTAAAAAATTATTTGCAGCCAAAATTCTTAATGAATTAATGAAAGTTTCATTTCTTAACATTAATTTACATATTAAAATTATATATCCCGCGTTTTAATAAATTCACGGAAAAACATGGATATCGCAGTGCTTTTGTAAGTTAACTGATTATTTCCTTCTAAATTATGAATACAAAAGAAATGTAATTATCATCAAAGACTAATAAGTAAAGTAATTAATTTTAAATCTTCCAATATCTATTTTCATAAAAAGGTTTCTATTTGATAAATTTGAAATTATCAACAAAACATACTGAATTTGAGGTTTTAAATTTCAAATAGAAAAATTAAAAAGTAAAAATAAGGTTAAGAAGAGCTTGTTTTATTGTTTGTCTTTCTCTAGTCCTCTATTTCTTGTCTGTCATTTCTGTTGTCTTGTTTTTTTTTTTTTTTTATTTCTAAGAACAATTTTACACCACTTATTATATCTGTCACGTGTCAGGGCTAGAATTACAGAATTAACATTTTTATTTTACATGCCACTTTCTTTTTCACTACCAATACACATTCATTCTTGCACAAGCCAATATTTTCGGTCCTGGTTATGGATATATTGAGGTAAGGTTGTTCTATGATCATAGACGCATGCATATCTAAATTGCTAATACTATGGATTTACACATGAAGGTCAATGGTGATGATATGGAAAAAAAATAAAATTCTAATGTAGATCTGATTGCATTTTCTGATTCATTCTCTTCGTTTTCCTCAGTGATCCAGAAATTCTTCGATCTCAATAATTCTTAGAAATTTGATATTTCTCTGGACACAGGACAAAAAATTTGAGCATGTTGTGGATAAGCTTTGTTCTTCCCGACTCATGTTTTTTCTTTAAACATATATTGAACTCAACATTATTCACTAGTAATTCCTTTTGAATGATTAAACATAATAATATCTAAATCAATATTGGGGTCTTATTGTTGTCATACACCTGAAACGAATTTTTTTTCCTCAAAATTTCTGTCTAGCCCTTTGATACAAAATTCACCAGTGCATTAGTTTATACAAGTTGATAATACTAAACTTGTAGAATAACTTGTTCAACAGGTCAATTATTGATACTCTTGTGTGACATGGATGTCGTGTGTATCACTTGATCTCCTAAATTAATTATCACACTGAACCTGGGTAGCTATGGGGAAGAGAATTCGTGAGAAAGAGTGTGCGTTGCCGAGTAGAAATTGCAGTAGTAGCCATCATACTCATCAAGGACGAGTTTGGGGAATTCTTCATGTTATAAAGTACCACCATTGGCGACCGGTCAAGAGAAGGATTACAAACAGAAGGCATGGTGGTGGAAGACCTGATGAAAGTAAGTCACAACTTTACCCTTTAAAGCCAAATATTTACTATCATAAAGTGGAAGATAAAATTTACCAGACTATAACACACGACACCACAAAGGAGAAAAAAGAATAGAACCATTGGTTTATTCTGACAGGGTTTTTGTAGACAAGTCACACTGTTTTTATTTGCACTTCTTATTATTAGATATGTGAAAACCTTCTTTTGTTACTAGAATAATGGAGGTTGTTAGTTTTGAATAAGTTTTGGTTATAGTATTATGTTTTTGTTATTTTAGATGTTTATGTTTTTGAAGTTGGCTATATACTCAGTATAGCACAAGAATAAATCTATCAATGGGGTATCAAGAGCCTCTCGTAGGCCTGATGAAGTATAGTAGTAGCTAGCCAACAAAGAGTGATGGTAAAAAACACTTTTGTACAATCTCCAATTCCTAAGTTTGATGGTCACTATAATCATTGGACAATGTTGATGGAGAATTTTCTCCAATCCAAAAAATATTGAGGTTTGGTGGAAATAGAAATTTATAGTGCATTTGCTGGAACGACATCCACTAAGGTGCAACAACGTCAAAGTGATGAACAGAAGCTTAAGGACTTGAAAGCGAAGAATTATCTTTTCAAGCCTTGGATCATTCTATTCTCGAGATGATTCTTAAGAAGGACACTGCTAAGGACAATATGGGACTCTATGAAGCAAAAGTAACAAGGTTCCATGCGTGTTAAGTGTGCTCAATTATAGGCATTAAGGAGGGAATTTGAAACATTCCATATGAAGGCAGGCAAGTCTGTGAATGATTATTTCACATGCACTCTTATGATTGCGAACAAGATGAAGGCTAATGGTGAAAATAAAAGTGACTCTGAAGTGATGGAAAAGATATTGCGCTCTATGACTCCACAATTCAACTATGTGGTATGCTCCATTAAGGAGGCACACAATTCAAACACTTTGTGCATTGATGAATTGCAAAGTCGTTTGCTAGGGCATGAACAAAGAATGATTATCCCATACCAAGAACAAGCCTTAAAGGTGACTTATGGGGATTCTTCCAATCGTAGACAAGGTCATGGACGAGGACGAGAATGGATAAATTTTGACAAATCCACTGTTGATTGCATTATCTGTTATAAACTAGGGTACTTCCAATGGGAATGTCAAAGCAAAGAAAGTAATTATACTGAGATTTCTGAAGAAATGTTACTAATGGCTCAGATGGGAGATGAACAACACTAGAGCACCAATTGGTTTCTAGATTCTATTTGCACCAATCATATGTTCAATAGAAAAGATTGTTTTTTCAATCTCAATGAACTATTTTTAGATAATGTAAAGGTCGACAATAATGCAACCTTGGTGGTGAAAGGAAAAGGAAATGTGCGGCTGCAGATTAACAATCAAATCCAGGTAATAAATGACGTTTTTTATGTGCCTGACTTGATAAATAACTTGTTCAGTATTGGACAACTTCAAGAGAAGGGCTTAGTTGTGCTTATTCAGCATAACAATTGCAAAGTATATCATTTTGACAAAGGTGTTATCATGAAATATGTGATGTCCTCCAATCGTATGTTCAAAATTGTACCAGTGTCTCTTGCCTCTGGTACAACTTGCTTCAAAACAATAATTGAAGATATTGGTCAATTATGGCATTGCCGCTATGGCTATTTGAGCTTTAATGGCCTCAACATTATCCAACAGAAAGACACGGTTGTGGGACTGCAACAGCTGACAAAACGCACAAAAGTGTGCAAAGAATGTCTAAATGGGAAGCAACAACGAAATTCATTGGCAAAGATGACTAATTGGATCTGAGTGGTCCTATTAAACCCTATTAAAACAAAAATAAGAAGTGTTTCATCTCTATCATTGATGATTGCACTCGAAAAACATGGATCTACTTTCCCCATGAGAAATCTGAAGCCTTCAAATTTTTCAAAGAATTCAAACCCGAAGTTGAACAAGAAGCAGATTTACATATTAAGAATCTTCGCACTGATTGTGAAGGAGAATTTACTTTATCAGAATTCTCTAATTTATGTGCTACACATGGAATGAACAGGCAACTCACTATCCCATACTCGCCTTAGCAAAATGGAGTTGCTGAACGAAATAATCTTTCTATTATGAATATGGTTCGCAGCATGATGATCACAAAAATGTATTCTGTAGTGGTTTTTGCCCGAAGCTGTTAATTGGGTAGTTCATGTTCTTAATCGCAATCCAAGTCCAAAACAAAACACCTGAAGAAGCTTGGAGTGGGCACAAACCTTCAGTTTGATACTTTAAGGTCTTTGGATGTGTGGCTCACGTCCATGTAGGACATAACTCTCGCACTAAACTAGATCAACGGAGTATTAAATGTATTTTATTAGGAGTTAGTGAAGAATCCAAGGCGTATAGACTCTATAATCCCACTATTAAACAAATAATTATTAGTCTAGATGTTGTATTTGAAGAAGATGGCTACTAGAATTGGGGAGACGAATTCACCAGTTCAATTCAATTTGAATTGAATTGGTGAGCCAATGAACATGATGTTCCAATGGACCCTACTCTAGAGGAAGAACTAAACTCCAACTCCTTGGTTTCTCTAAGAAAAAACACCATAGGACCCTTCCAAAATTCTATTTAGAACCTCTGTCTGGCCATCAGACTCTGGATGATAAGCAACGCTCATTTGCAACTGCGTTCCCTGTAACCTGAAAAGTTCCTTCCAGAATGAGCTGACTATCAAAACGGGCACCCCATGCAGCCTAACCACCTCCCTAGTGAAAACCTCTACTACCGTCCATGCTGTGTAAGGATGTTTCAAAGGAAGGAAGTGTCAGTCTTGCTTAGACGATCAACCATTACCAATACAACATTATGACCCTGTGACTTAGGGAGTTTTACTATGAAATCCATACTTACTTCCTCCCAAATAGCTTGCGGAATGGGTAATGGTTGCAACAATCCCTAGGGAGAAGATGACAGATATTTAAGTTGTTGGCTACCCAAACAGCTAGCCACAAAATCGGTGATAGACTTTTTCATTCCTACCCAGTACAAAGATTGAGCCACCCTGCGATAGGTCCTATAGACACTCGAATGTCCTCTCATGCTTAACGTATGAATGATCGAGGTCGTACCCAAATCAAATTAATATGCAATAAAGTGTAGTTTAAACTAGGAAGTGACTCCTAGGTCGTATCTCAAGGACCAAATATTGGTTCAGTCATTAGATCAAACACTTGGTGGGGGGGGGGGTTTATAGAAAAGTTTGTTAGAAAACAGGTTGGCTTCGTTTTACACCAAGAGGGGGGTGGGGGGGGGGGGGGAATTGGNGTTAGTTCAAAATTAAAATCTTTTCGCAATCTTGGTATGAAAATTCAAAGCTTTTGATCTTTCCTTGAAATGCAAGTAATGAAAATTTCAGTGCAGCGGAAAAATGTAGTTGACTGCTAAACAAAGATAGTCGACTGAAATAAAGAGTGCAAGGATAGAGAAAATCAAACACTGGTTTTTATACTGGTTCGGCCAACAATGCCTACATCCAGTGTCCTTCCAATCTTGGAAGCAAATGCACTATAATGGTTGCGGTTTTTACAAGAAGGAATTTATAGAAGCACCACGCAAAAATATAAATCTCCTCTCTAACCCAAAACCAAATATAGTTGCACACACAAAACCAAAATTGCAGCAAGAATCCCCTCTTCTGCAATCTACACCCATATTGAACAATCCTCAACGTGTAACCAGCACTCTTCATAGGATGCCAAGCCTATCACAGCACGCTTCACAGGTTGCCAAGCCTATCACAGTAGACTTCACAGGTTGCCAAGCCTTCAGTCAAATACAACAGTCTTCACAGAATGCCAAGCCTTCAGATCAAACAAGAAGCACCTTCTTTGTGTAGAAGTTGATCAATCAATGTGCGCAAAAGACTCCTCAATCTGAATCAGTCTCAAGAAAGATCACCATCGTCTTCTTGGAGAATTCTTGGAGCTTCCTAAACTGAGAACTTTCTCTGAAACAGGACAATGAAAATGTTAGATCACAAAAGTCTTTGAACAATTCATGTTCAATTCTATTTATAGTTTTCCTATTAGTCTTAGTCGAATAGCCTACTAATCCAGTCGACTGTATTAAAACAATTATAACAGACAGTCAACACAAAGGCTCGTCAGTCAACCAAATCAATGCACATTCATGACACTTGACCCAATCAGTCAATCCTAACTAACTTTTGAAAATATAGCCGTTGGAGCAAGTAGGCATAACAGAATTCCAAAAATAACAACAACACAGTCGAATAGGTGTTCCACACTGTCGACTAACTCATGAAAAAACACTTTGAAATTATTTTCATCTCAAAATCTCATCAAGCACATGTTCATAAAATCTGTACAAAGATTTTAGCTTAGTCGAATCCATTAGCAGTGTATTCGACTGAACCAGACCTTTGTCAGAACAAATATAAGTTCATAAAAGTGCTTGTGAGCTTTTCTTCAGAAATGTGCATAAGTAATCAAAATCATTTTATCGCACATTTCAATACAAGCATGTTCCGTCCATATAACACATATTCAATCATAGGAACACACATTGCAAATCAACAAAACATGTTCAACAAAAGCATTTTTCAAATCACTATAGTATATCAGATGAACATGTAAGCTTGGAACATAAGTACTGTTATTAAGCAATGTGTTGTCATCATCAAAAACCAGTTTGATATAGAGTTTGTGTTGTCAACAATCTCAACAAATTTTGTGCAAGGATATAAAACAAATAAAACCCGAATTGAAAAACATATTTAAAAACGGTTGGTCACTGGCTCAATTGTAACACTTCCAATCACAAATTAAAAACAATTGCACATTACTCTAACCTCTAATCTAGCACAAGCTAACCAACTAAGCGAAGATTAACCATGTTTTGATAAAAGCAAATTAAGCAAACGCAATGCTAATATTCAACCAATTTTGCACCATACAGTTTCATCAACTAAGCGAAGATTAGACACTAATTAGGCAACTAAGCGTATACCCAATTGCAAGTGCAAAACAGATTTAGTATTGGCCAAATCAGAGCAGCAAAAACACACTTCCAACTCAGAAATCTCATGGAAACGATGCAATTTCATTAATGCCCAATCAAGCAAACTTAAGCTACCATTAAAGCTGGATTAAAATAGCAAAAACGTAAGGGAATTCATTCTTGAAACGCAACAACAACAACAAAATGAAAGTGGAAGCATAAAAATGCAATTACATCTTCAACCAAACTAAAAAAACACAATTAAATATGGAAAACGAAATTGGACATCAACGAAATTGGGGATAACGAAATTGAAAAACAAAAATGAAAGAAGAACACAAAGCGAGAATGTAATGGCAATTAAAAACAAGATTCAATACATAAAGAGTGAATTGAAAGCAAACCTAAAAGCCCCAAAAAGTAGGGGGGGAGAAGAAAATGCACCAAAGCTTAGAAACCTAGAGAGAAAAGGTGAAAAATGAGGAAGAGAGGATGAGTGAAATTTGAATTAGGGTTTTAAAAGCCCTAAATAACAAAAATGCCCTTCCTATGAGCTTGACCTAAATGTTGACCAAAAATGGGCCCAAAATCATAAAGTTTGACCCAATTACATTATAAACGAATTTAAAATGAAATTAAACTATATTATTGACGTGGTCACACTCTTTTTGTCCCAAAATACGATTCCAAAATTATCCTGTAAATAATAATTGGAATAATTAGGCCCAAATAATTCAAATTAATTAAAATAAGAATTAATAGTCAAATTAAGCCCAAATAGTGAAAATGAGACAATAATGGAGAATTAAACACTATTCACTAATACATTTCGATGCGAAAAGCTAAGTGAATAGTAGAAAATAGTGATTTATCAATGCTGGTGGAATTGGAAACTTATCCAGTATGGTGGCTCTATTTAGCGCCCTATAGTTAATGCAAAAGCGCCAATTGTCGTCCTTCTTCTTGACCAGGATGACTAGGCTAGAGTAAGGGCTAATGCTGGGTCAGATGATCCCCATCCTTAGCATTTGCGCTGCTTGGTTTCAATTTCTCCCTACATCAAATGGGGATAGCAATAAGGGCATACATTCACTGGATCGGCCCTTTCCCTTAGCGGTATTCGGTGCACTATTCTTTATCGGGAGGCAGCCCCTTAAGCTCTTGAAACACTTCTGTGTACTGCATCAAAACCTACTCCAACTCCTATTGTTGCTTCCTTGTCAGCTCCTGGCTCGAGCCATATTATGTACTCGTTTCTGTTTGCCCTAAACTCCATACCAACTTCACCACCTTCACCTCCTTCATCTTCAATAACGCCTCAAGTTCTACCAGTTTCTTGGCCAACGTGGGATCCCCCTTGATCACCACCCGCTTATCCCTTTGTTTAAAGGCCATCATCAACTCACCGCAATTCAGCGTAACCTTTCCCAGCTTGGCCAACCAATTCACCCCTAGTATCAGGTCAACTCCCCCAAGTTCAAACAAATAGAACTGCTCCTCTATCTTAATTTCCCCCATGTTGACCGCCACCCTCTTATAGAGACCTTGGGTTTTATTCTTCTGGCCATCTCCAAGACACACCTGAAAGGGTGGTGTTGTCCTCTATGGGTAACCCCAATTCCTCCACCAATTCCCAAGATATGAAGTTGTGGCTAGCGCCACTGTCAATCAAGACAACCACCCTTCTTTCTCCTTCCCACCCTTCATCGTCTTGGGTTGGATGAGGCCTCCCACCGAAAACGAAGACAATTCCATCTGCCTTTAATCCATCCCTGCCATTTCCTCTTCTGTTTCTTCCTCTTCGTCTTTTTCATAGATCACCACTCTCAAGCTCCGTTCAAGGCATCGATGCCCTTGGTTAAATGGTCCTCCGTAGTGAAAACATCTACCTTCCTCTCACAGTTTAATGTACTCCAGGTATGGTAGGTTCCTCGTGCCTCATCCCCGATTGTAGCTTCCAATAGTACTACCTACCTTCGGCGGTGTGTTACCCAAAGTTCCCTCTTTCCTTACTGAACCCTCGCTCTCGGAGTTTCCCTGTCTCCCTTGGTTATTTCTGGTGGGTTCTGGTCTTGCTATTGTGCCCACGCTTCCTTGATACCGTCCCCAGGACTGTTGGTTCTTTGCCATGTTTTCGCCTCCTGTTCTGGAACCTCGGTGTGCCTCTTCCACATCCCTTGCGACCTCCATTACAGTCATTAATTCTTTTGGGTTTTGGGGCCGAATTTGGCTCCTTATGTCCTCTTGTAGGTCGACAAATAAATACCCTAGTAATTGATCCTCCGAAACCCCCTTTATTTGACCTACCAACATCTCGAAGTCCTGGACGTATTCATTCACTGTCGCCCTTTGCTTAATCACCGTTAATCGTTCAAACATGGTGCCCCTATCCCTGCCTCCAAATCTTCTCACCAACGCTTCTTTCAATCCTTCCCAAGAAAGCTTCTCTTTCCAAAATCGGAACCAATAGCCTGCGCTTCCTTCCATACAGATGTAGGTTAACCGTAGCTTCTTCCTCTCCGCCGTAGCTTCTTCCTCTCCGACACGCCCTGAATCTCGAAGAATTTTTCTACTTTGCTAACACAACCCAAAGGGTCGAGACCTTCAAAAGTGGGTAAGTCTACCTTCTTTACCCAACTGGGTTGTAACACGTTTCGTTCGTCGTCCTGCTCTTCGTCAGAACCTTCTCTCCTTCTCCTCCGATTTTTTTTAACAGATACTTGGCTTCCCTCCAAATTCCCATCAAGATTTCTTATTCGTCCTCGAAGAACTCGCGTGATTTCTTTAATTTCCTAGTGTAACGCCATAGTCTCCGCTTTCAAACCATCCATTATGATCTCTATGGCCTCCATTTGCCCCTCAATAACGTTCATCCTTCCCTCTACTCTACCTTCCAACGCACTCAACTTCCCTCCCCCCATATTGCCTCTCTCTCACAATGATCCGGTAGGTCAGAGCAATTGATAGGTTTTTATTTATGAAACTTATCTAAACCCATACTTACACACACCAAAAAAGAGCATAGATAACAAAAAAAATACTTATGTATTGATTTCTTCTTTAATCTGTATACATTCCCAACACCTAAGGGAGCCCAATTCCCCCTCCATAGGATAAAATAGTCCTGCCTATACATCAACTCTATTTATATAAGCTTATTCCCGCCCCTTAAGTGTTATTACAGTTAAGCTTCTAAAACTCCTTTCAATTTCACTCCTAACTTTTCTTTCTCCTCTCATAAACCCTATAGACCCTATCAAGATGTCAGTAAGTACAAAACATGTCTAGTGGTTCGGGGATATTCTCAATAATATGGAGTAGATTACAAGGAAGTGTTCGCCCATGTTACACGTATTAAGACTATACAATTAGTCATTGCTATCGCTGCTCATCATGGTTGGCCCATTTATTAGTTGAATGTCAAATTTGTCTTCTTGCATGTGGAGTTAAGTTAAGATATTTTTGTTGACCAACCACAAGGATTCGCTAAACAAGGGGAAGAAAGCAAAGTCTACAAGCTTAAATGTTCTCTATATGGCTTTAAAACAACCCCCCCCCCCTTTGATTTGCAAAATGTGAATATGAACCCACGTTATTCACTAAAGTGGTAGATAACAACTTTATGGTGGTAAGTTTGTATATGGATGATTTGATTTATATAAGGAATGATGATGAGTTGATGATGAAGTTCAAGCAATTAATGCAGTCTGAATTTCATATAACTTACCGGGGAAAAATGAATTTTTTCCTCGGTCTTGAAGCAAGACAACAAGTTGATGGTATTTTTGTTTCTCAAAAGAAATATGTGACAAATCTCCTAGAGAGATTTGGCATGAGAAATTCCAATTTTGCTCAAAATCCAATGGTTCCAGGAAACAAATTAGGCAAAGATGAAGAAGGAAAGGGAGTTGATACAACACTCTATAAGTAGATGGTCGGGAGTTTAATGTACGACACTACCACACGACCAGACATTATGTACAATGTAAGTCAACTTAATCGATTTATGGAATATCCAAAGGAGCTTCATTTTCAAGCAACAAAGCACATCATGCATTACCTCAAAGGAACTTATGAATTTGGACTATTCTATCAAAGAAATCAAGGAAAAGATTTGATTGGTTATACAGACAATGACTATGCCAATGACATTGAAGATAGAAAAAGCGCATCAGGCTATGTTTTCATGATGAGTAAAGTTGTTATTTCATGGAGTTCAAAGAAGCAACCAGTGGTGAGTCTCTCAACAATTGAGGTGGAATTTATAGCAGTAGTTGCGAGTTCCTGTCAAGCTGTATGGCTTAGACGCATACTTCAAACAGTGGGAAGAAATCAAACGAGTCCTACAGTTCTGTATTGTGACAATAGTTCTATCATCAAGCTGTCAAAGAACCTAGTAATGCATGGGAGGAGCAAACACATTGATGTATGCTTTCATTTTCTAAGGGATCTTACAAGGAATGAAATTGTTGAACTGCAAGATTGTAGCTCACAAGAACAATTAACAGATGTTATGACAAAGCCATTTAAGTTGAAAGATTTTATTTCAATGAGAAATGAGTTAGGGGTGGTTACAAATGTAAACTGAATATGTGTGATAGTTCAGTTTGAGGGTAAGAATATTAGATATGTGAAAACCTTTTACTGTTACTAGAATACTAGAGGTTGTTAGCATTGAATAAGTCTTGGTCTATATAATATTCTATTTCCGTTATTTTAGATGTTTCTGTTTTTAAAGTTGGCTATATATTCTGTATAGCACAAGAATAAATCTATCAATTCTATATAATACTTATGTGCCACAATTTCTTTCACTTTGTAGGAGTTGAAAGGCCAGGAACTTCGGATGATTCTGGACTTAACTCTACGCCACATAATTGTACGCCATGTGCAGAGTTTTCTAATGTAAGTAAACTAGAATACGTTTGTTGCTTTCAGTATATTTTTGGGTTGTTGCTTGTCGTTTCAGTATATGACCATGCATTATTGGTTCATTTTTTCCATTTAGAATGCTTATTTTATTATTAAGTAGATCGTAATCCCTGTTGAGTGTTACGGATTCTAATACTGACTTTGTCATCGTGCATTTTGGAGCATTACATGTTTATTTTTGTGTTGATAAGGGGAACATTGTGAAAGTAGAATCTAATTTGATGTTTGGTACAGTCCCCTTCTCCATCCAAAAGTTCTTCTATCAAATCCCGATTTAGGTCACTTCTCAATGAAGATATATGCAAAAGGAAAGGTCGACACAAGAGAAGCTCAACTTGCCCTGCAAAGACATCACTGCAAATACCTCATGCTGATTCTGTTCACAACTTGGAGGTTGACCCACTTAGTGAATTGTTACTAACTGTTGAGAGCCCTGAACCAGTTCTAAGAACCTTTCAGAACCATCTTGCAGAAGGAACACTGGATGTGTTATCACCAGTTTTCTCTGATAAATCAATTGTCAACAATGACAAATGCGTAGCTTGTGGTACAATTTTTTCTAGTGACACTTTGGAGCAAAGCAAGATTCATAAACACTTGAGCTCTCCTATTCAAGATGGCCCGGAAGAGAAGTTGTTTAATGCCAAGATACTCACGACTGATGCTTCACCCCACCTCTTCAGGGATTTTCTTGATGCATTGGATGTGATAAACGCAAACAAGAACTTTCTATTGGAATATATACAGGATCCAGGTTCTCCTTTGCCATTTCACACTCATCGTCAACAATCTTCGAAAGCTAATATTAGACCGACCAGATCTCTTTCATTTCCTATATCTACCTCATCATCTGGAAAGCAAGATTCTGATCCAGGTCAACTCATAAACCAAATGATAGATGATCTGTTAATTGCAGAAAAAAAGAACATACAAACTCAAAGTAACATGCCAAAGCCAAATGAATCCGTACATTACTGTTTACCGTGTAGTTCTTCGCATAATTTCGATCGAGTAGGTGAAGGAGATCCTAATTCGTCACCAGTTTCACCCCAGGTTCCCAACAATGTGCGAACTAGTCACTTCAAGGATCTTAGAAATAAGATGAGGCGCTTAATTGAAGAGGGAAGAAATGAAAGGCGTCGCATTACCATGGATGCCATACTTGACAAAATTCCTCGGGGAAAGAGACTTACAAAAAATATGAAGAAGTTGATTCATGACATGTCCAAAGATCCCACAGTCAATGGGGAAGGTGAAGAAAGTTCAACAAGTGGTTTTCAGAGCCGTCTCTCTTCTATGTCATTCAACAAGCGCCAACGATCACCCATGAGGAATTCTTCTCTAAAAGAATCAATTGGAAGATATTCGCAGTTGTACGATACTTGTTTTAATAGTGAAGGCAAGTATGCTAGGGTTGAAAACTCAAGAATCAAAGAACAAGAGGTAAATTCTATATTAAAGACCCCAAAATCCTTCAAAAGGTTTCTTTCAATGCCTAATTTGAAATCTTACTTTCACCACAATGAGGAGCCTTCTTTCCTTTTATCCCCCCAAAACTCAATGAAGAGGCATGGAAATAGAAACATCAGCGCAAATGACATTGATCATGACAATAGGAGGTTTAATCAAAGCGATGACTCAAAAAGTCAAATTTTTCCACCTACACTGGTTAATAACACAAATCAAGAAATCAGCTTGAAATCTGACCAAAAACAACTGATTGTCAGGAATGCTTCAAAATCAGGAATAAATTTTAGTGCTGAGGAAAAGGAAGATAACATGGGAATTGAAGGTTTAGAAAACTTGAGAGACCGTGGACAAGACATTGGAGCTGAAATAGAATACCCAGCGGAAGCAAACTCAGTCTTTTCTTCTGATACCAGCTTTCTTGACGTTTCATTTGATCTAGAAGGTATATTTGATCGTTTTATACTTGAGTATTTCATTTTGTCATCCATAACTTTTAACTTACCATGCTCTTATTTTTTCATGTTTGCATTTTGTGTGGGAGCACAACTTGTCTAATGTTGTAAGAAATTGCATAAGATTGAGTATTCCATCTTATGTAAGATTACAAGTTAATGGTGTTTGTAATTAAGATAAGAAATATTTTTTATTAAACATTAAGATAATAAAAAACAAAGTTGTCAAATCTGAGAGTTTATGTAAACTCATAAAAGTTTTGTAAACATAAATTTTAAACTTTGTAAACTCCTAACGAGTTTACTTCGTGTAAAAATATTTCAAAATATTTATAAATAATAAAATAGTTTAATATTTATAATGTTATAAATAACGTTTTTATTTTTTATAGGATTACTATAATTATTAGTTTATCATAGTATATATATTTAAATATTTTTCTTTAATATTATTAATCTTGTCATAATTTTAATTAAATATAGTTGATACTTCAATTTAAAAGACAAGTTGTTAAAGTTAATATTGGCCCAAAAGTTTAACATAGTAAAAGGAGGCCCAGTGATCTAGAATAATAAGTGACAGAGGACTCAATTTTACTTTAATATTAAATATTTTAATATTAAATATTTACATGCTAAAATAAAAAACATAAACACCGAAGATAGAAACGCATAATAGAGGGGATTAAAATCCTAACAATTTAATTTCTTTAATAAAAGCATAAACAATGTCATTTAGGGGTTGTAACGTTAAAATAGAAAGTTCACTCCACATGCAGAGCTCGAAGGAGGCGAAATCAGGAGCAACAACGATGAGCACGACAGCGAGCGCGAACCAAGTGAACGGAGCACGACCACGAGCTAGGCGAATGACGAACACGAAGGCGAGCCAACGAAAGTGTGACCACGAATGACAGCGAAACGTGACATTGCCCTAAGCTCAAAAGAACTTCCTCTTTCTTCGTTTCTTCCTATTTCAAACTCGCAAAATCCCTACAAAATCGCGATTCTAACCGAGCTCACCGAGTTTAGAATCGATTTCACTAAGTTTATTCGAAAATTGAGTTTCCTTTTGAGTTAACACGGAAGAGACCCTAGTACAATCAGGAGAAACAACACCGGTTACTTTTGTCCATAGGCACCAGTTCTTAAACCGAGGCATATACAGACGAGGTAAAAAGTCCATAACTTTATGCCTCGGTTATGAACTGAGTCAAAAAAGTGAAAGATTTCGCCTCGGTTCAAAGATAACCGATGCAATAGATTTTTCATTTTTTTTTATTTTTTTAACAGGATTTTATGCCTCGGTTCCCTCTGAACCGAGGCACTATGTCTTTTTATTTTTAAGTAACCATTCAACACGTTTGAGACTGCAGAAAGAGAAAAAGAATAGATGGGAGAGATTATCAGAACTGGGACTATGGATTACGCAATAGACTCCCTGATAGCCACAATTCATAACTCAGTAGGTGCACCTTGTTGACACTTATATCAATTAGGAAAAAATTATTCAAAAGAATCCTGCCTTTTCTCTCGGCTTTGCACAATGGATGTGGAGAAAAGATCCAAGTTGCTCTAAATTTGTAATCTGCTGCACTAGTTATCCAATGCTCATAAATCCAAATTTCCTTAATTTCCTAGCCATCAACGCATGCACTCATGGGCTGTTTTCCAACAAAATGTTGTTCCAAATTCAAGGACTCAAAAAGGAAGGGTAGTTGTTGCTTGTTTTTACGGGTTCAGCTCACCAATCTTTACTACAATCTTTCCTAGAGTAATATGCACAAATAGATCACACCAAAGTCCAACAATGTATCTAAGATGACAAACAAGATGTTTCAGAGAATGTGAGAATTTATTTGAATGCAGGACTTTCTTGGTCAGTTGGTCCTAGGAATATAAACAACTAAAGAATAACATATACCATAGATTAAATTATACAATACAGTGTCAGATTAGGAAATTATTGCCATGGGACAAAGAGAATCTAACTTCAATCATTCAGAGCAAGTAAATAGTTAAACATAATGAAACATAAATACACAACATCAAAATCATTTGACCCAAACTTCCTGTACACAGTGTGTTCCCCCAAGAAACTTACAGACACACACAATCACTAACCAAACTTATTTACTCACTCTTTTGATAAATTATACCAAGGATGTGAAAGCTTTTGAGCAAAATCCCCTCTAAACAAGCATCATTGCATATAGTATTAGATGAATTGTTCTTGTTTAAAAAAAAATTTAACAATAGAATGGAAATAAAACTACTTTCAAAGTAAATCATGTACCATCGTTAGTTACAATAATTAGCCCAGTAGTAGCAACATCAAGGCGCCTTACAGTAAATAGCCGTGGTATAGGTACCCCTAAATGCTTTTTACCCTGGAAAATGATATATCATGTCAAAAAGAGTTATCCAATGCCCGAACTAAACTATTTAAGATCAAAGAGTTCAAAATAAAAATCTACTATAAATGAAATACAAATTAATAAAGCTCATAGGATCACGTACCCAAGTCTTCAAAAAATCATCAAATAAACTTATCATAGATTTAGACTCGTTCTCCATAAATCCTTAAAGGAGAAAAATATAGAGAGGTAAATGAATTAAATTTCTCCAGCAAGCTAAAATCAATGTATAGACGTCTATAAAATTCTTATCTAAATTCCCTGAAAAAGCTGTAAGTAATTAAGTTGACATTACCTTACAAGAAAAAAATTAATTCAAAGTGTTCATGGAAAAAAAAATTCTTCACAAACCGTAACGCTCAACATACGCTTTCAGTTTGTTCAAGGCCAAAGAAACCTTCTGAAGTTACCTTTTGGGAAGCCGGTTCCTATTCACATAGATAACATCCTTCGCAGGTTCAACTTTAGTCTACACTCACATAATTCATAGAAAATGAAATCACTATGACAAAGGAGAAAAGGAATAAACTTTCACTCTTAACCAAAACCCCCACAAAGGAGAAAAGGAATAAACTTTCACTCAAAGCAAATTCCAGTAGAGAACTCGGGTCATCAATTCGATCAACCCTCAGAAGGGAAACCGTGAAAAAGAATTAAATTTTAACATTAGAAAATCCAGAAACAGTGAATCAAGAGAAAACCCACAAAATACCCTAAAAGGGCTCAAAAAACCCTAGAAATTTAAAGGAAGGGGACTGAAAGGAAGGGCTTCGAGGATACAATTCGGTCCTCGGGAACCTAAAACCCAATGGGTAGGCAAAGCGGTGGGCGGTGGTGGTGCGACAGCAAAGGCAGTGGAGGCGCGGCAAGAAATGAGTGAATAAGTGGTGGTGGAGGCGTAGCAAGGGAAGGGACGACGGTAGAGTGGGCGACGACGACGACAATTGCAGGGACGAAGGTAGCAGAGTGGGAGAACAATGGTGCACCAATTCTCGTAGCAAATGGATGCAGCGTAGGGAAAACAGAGAAAGTTCAGACATGCAAGATGAAGAACAGAGGCTACGAGAAAGGAGGAAAATGCGAAAGAAGATGTAGGTTTAGGCGAGGAAGAAAATGTAGGTTCAACTAGCCAGAGAGAAAATGTAGGTTCAACGAGGAAGAAAGAATATGCACAGTCTAGGGTAACTTACACAAAAGTAAAAATTGTAAATGAGCATAATGCTTCGGTCATTCAACTAATCGATGCCTAAGCTTAACCAAATGTTAATAGGCCTTGGTTCCCTTTAAAAGCGAGGCATAATCTTCAAACATATGCTTCGGCTCTAGCAACTACCCGATACAATAACCCAGTCATGTCCATGCTTCAAGCGGAGAGCGTGGGTTACAGAGGTTTTGGTAGGTGTATAGACATCGGCTTTGCTACCAACCGATGCAATAGGACCTTTTCAAAAAAGATGTCAACCAATAGCTGATTTGCAGAGCTCTGTGCAGAGGTATAGGTATCAAGTATGCAACTAACCGATGCAATATGCCTCTTCCACCTCGGGTTTTTTACTAGTGAGAGAACTAGGAATGCAAACTCATCCGAGTTAACGAGTTAACTCACGAGTTTGATAACCTTGATCATGAGGTAATATAGATATGAAGGTACCCTTCCAAATAAAAGATGATTCCATTAAGGAATTCAAATGGATATAAATAAGAACAATGAAAAAAGCATAAAAAGGACGTGAACATTAGAGCATAAGAACATAAAGACCTTAAATAAAAGAAGCAATAAATTGAAAGAAATGGAGAGGAAGAAGAAGGAGATGGCTGCACACTGATGGTTCAGTCCATGATGAGTGGTTCCCTTATATAGGCTTGGAAGGGATCTCTTACCAAATACACAAAGATGTATTCTAAAAGGTAGGACAAGATAAACTCAAGCTACACAAGATGACCTAGGCAACACACTCTTACTCTCTAAGCATTCCATGTAATGAGCAAAGTTCTCCTTATTAGGTCTATAGAGGAGGGGGTTCATTGGGGAGATACAACACTAATGAGATCTAAGCCCAACCACATAAGAGATTGACACCACTCTCTACCCAAAACCTTAAGATAATGGGTAATAGGTCTTCACCTTTATATAATGTTCTACTTTCTCATTTCAACCTAATGTGAGACTTAGAATAACATTTGAAATTCTAACAATCTCCCCCTTCAAGGTTGAGTCCTTCCACATTGGTATACTCCCTCTCCAATGGAAGCATTCAAGTACCCCTCTGCATATCGTCGTTCATCTTAATGGGACATGCTTACCTGGAACCCTTTACCAGGAAGACTTTCGATGCAGGGACCATTGTTCTCATCTGAGGCTAACATGGCTTTAATACCAGTTGTTGGGTCTATAAAGGAGGGGGTTTCATTGGGGAGATACAATACTAATGAGATATAAGCCCAACCATAAAAGGGATTGACACCACTCTTTACCCAAAACCTTAAGGAAATGGGTTAATAGGTCTTCACCTTTATATAATACTCTACTTTCTCATTTCTACCCAATGTAGGACTTATAATCACACTTGAAATTGTAACACTCCTATCCTCTAAACATAATGGTGCTTTCTCAAACTAGCACTACTAAAAAAAGTGCATAGTTAACGCTTTTTAAGTGTTATCTATATATGGGCTATCTATTAATAGATAGTGCTTCTTCTAAAAATAGCATTATCTATTATCAGCCACCAATAGATAACGCTTTTTTAAATAAGTGTTATCTATTGTTAGCAACCAATAGGTGGCGTTTATTTAAAAATGCGCTATCTATTGGTTTAAATTTTTTTTAAAATAAAAGTAATTAATTTTAGAATAAAATATTTCAAAAAATATTTTTTGAAAAGAAATTATAAAATATTGGTTCTATTATGTACGAACTCACGCTATCTATCGGTTCTATTATATACAAAAAATATAAAATATTGAGAAAAATAAGACAAAGGTCTCAAAAAGAATGTTCACTAATATGAATAAAAACTATTGGTACAATAATATTTCAAAATATAATCATTAAGTCATCTAGTACGTGTCATGATATGACATTGTTTTATAAGATAATATATACAGACATAAACATGTACATCACCATAGCATAACCTATAAGCATGTACTAATTACATGTAAACATCAATCTTCCCCAACTTCAAGGAAGTAATACATTTTCATAATTTACTTTCAATGTTTCAAAAGAATATACCCCCAAAACCTTCTTACATCCTTCAATCTCAATTTCTCTTTCCCTCAGGGCATTCTCAAGGTTATCTGTCTCAGCTCTATCCTTTTGTGCCAGTTCACACAATTTCTAGGAAACCAAAAGCTGCAAGTGTTAGTAACAGGAAAACATAGCACAATACAACAGATGTTACCAAAATACATTTCAACTAACATATACATTTTGCTATTATGAGACCTTCAAAACCCTTTCCTCCTATCCTATTTGAAAGCATTGCAATGAAGTTCACATATTGGAATAACAAAATCAGACAATGTAATTGACATTATTGTATACCTGACACTCCTCAAATTATGTTTATTTTCTTCCCTGAGCTGCATGTTTCTCTCACGAAGTAAGTTCATTTCTCTGACCTACAAAATATTTAAAAAAGAATCAACAAATTATTTGATTAATTAAACAATAACACCACTAAGAAACACTTAAATTGAAATCTATAATCCTATTGTGTTTGCAAGAAACAAGCCAAAGATAATATAGAAAAGTAGATTTTGATGAAAGGATTCTCAACCTGGATTTATAGCGATTTAACTCTTCTTCAGTAAAAAAAATGATTTTGATTTTGCATACTCAGATTCTAGTGATGCATGTGCAGACCCCAATTTCGAACCCTATCTGAACCCTAATTCGAACACTATCTGAAACACGAAGCCCATTGTCATTGTCACCTTAAAACCGGAGGAGGACACAAACCCTCACGCCATAAAGACATCACCGTCGTGGTACCCACCGCGCCACGAAGATGAAGGTCGCGCTTGACCGCCAAAACTTGCCTCTCCTATCTCGCAAAAACGAACCCGAACCGGAAACGGAGGAGAAAAAAACCTCCCCCCTTGCCGCACTACTTCTTGCGCAACGAAGAATCCCAAAAACCTTATTTGCACTCACTCTTGCCACTTTGCCTACTCTAGGGTTTTCAAAAAGGAAGAAATAGAAAATAGGAATGAGAAATTACTAGAAAAGAAAACAAACGAGAAAAGAAGGAGGGAACGAGAGAACATACTTGAACCCAATAGATGAACAGAGCAAAACGAAGCACGAAAATTAACTAGTGAAACCAAAAACAAAGTGTAAGCCAAACGAATGAAACAATGCATGAAATCGATCAATCCTCTTAGAAGCACGAAGGAGAAATGGAAAAACGAAGGAGCATGAAGATGAAATGAAACTCAAAACCTCTTTTAATTTTTTTTAATGGTTCAGTAGTAGATAATGCTTATTCAAAGAAATGGTATATACTGTGTCTAAATAGATAATACTTTTTTAAAAGTCTTGTCTCCATATGGGTTTCTTCTAATTTGACCAAAAATAGGCTCGAAACTGAATTCTGGCCCAAAATTAAAAGAATTAAAATTAGAAACGAAATTAAAAACAATTGTTGATGTAAAAAATAATAAATGACATGGCCACACTCTTGTTGTCCCAAAATATGATTTCAAAATTTGTCCAGTAAATAATAATTGGAATAATTAAGCCCAAATAATTCAAATTAATTAAAATAAGAATTACTAGTTAAATTAAGACCAAGTAGTGAAAACGAGAAAATAATGGAGAGTTAAACACAATTCACTAATAAAATTTGGTGAGGAAAGCTAAGTGAATAGTACAAAATAATATTTATCACTATTCATGGGTGACAACTCGAGCTACACTCGCTGGAAGCAATGGTGGTGCATGCGCGCATTGAGTGAGACCATATGTGCGCTGGGCGCGGTCCAGTCAGGGAAGTCTTGCAACACTTCACTCTAAATGAGATAGTTCTTCACTTCTACTAGCTTTAGAATGTCTTCTAGGTCCTCTTGAAGTCTTCTAGCCATTCCTCTAGTGATGGGACCTTGATTGAAAGGTAGGCTTGGTCCTTGATTGGTAGATGAGCTTGGGCCTAAGCTATCACTGGAATGGATGGTGTTTGATTGGTAGTGATCATGGGTTGAGAAAATATTTTGGAAGTAATGTAAACTGGAGTCATAGTTTTTTTAAAGTAGTTTTAAAATATTATCTACACGTTGTGAAAGAAATATTTGATGGAATAAAAAAAATGTGGGGATAGTAGAATGTGAAAGTATAGTAGTTGGAAGAGGTTTATTTTTTAGTTGTGTAGTTGTTGTCATGCTTCAAATGAAAATGCACATAGGTATATAGATCTCATCTCACTTAAATGATTATTCTAAAAAATTATAACTAGAACCTATATAAAATGTTCTAGATGTTTAACTATATTGAATATTATGGGTTTTTCCTCCTATCTTAGTCTTTTTTATAATGTTCTAGAATTTGCATTACTTGATGTTATTTCTTATATGTTTTGTTATGGCTCTTGTACAATTAGAATTGAAATTTTTATGTAAATAACTCACCTACTAAAAGTTTTCATTAAAAGTCAACATAGTTGAAACTCCAATTCACATAATAACAGTCGGAGGATGGCGTAGCTATTATATTTCATGTGCAAATACTTTAGTCGTCTAGATAAAATCGTATACTTTAAACTCGAATGGATCTTAAGAGATGGATTTTGTTTGTCACCATCAACGTGGATGAAGCAATGGCTTGAAATCTAATTTTACATTAGATACTTGAAATACTTCAATTGTTTACATTCTGCAACGAGAAACACACTTCAATTTATTTTTTGTGCGAATGATAGCCTCATCTGGTTTGCTTTGAATTAGCCATTCCTTATAAAAACTCAATGTATAAATTTTCAGCAAAATCTTGCTCAACCTGATTCATTGTTGCATGGCTACAGCTGTTGATTTTATATTTACTAATATTGATCATTTCATGGTTACTACAGAAGAATTAAACTCAGAATTAAAGCAAGGGCAAGATGATGGATTGGATCAAATGTCAGAGCAGCAAGAGGGTGAAGAAAATCACCCGGAGGCGGGTGAGAATTTTCAAAACCTTGGAACTCTAAGTGAGAGCTTCAACTATGAAATTCCATGTATTGAAGTTGATCCATGTAATGAAGCAGCATTTAATTATGTGACAAAGGTTTTAGATCTCTCAGGGTTCACTGGCCAGGATTCCCTAGGGATATGGTATTCTGATAACCAACCAGTTGGTCTTTCAATATATGAAGAATTGGAGGGTTGCTTGCTTCTTGATCCTGATTGTTCTGGTAACAGTGGCGAAGGTGGAGAATGTAATCACCTGCTTCTGTTCGATATAGTAAATGAAGCGTTGTTGGAGATTTTTGGAAGATCATACAACTATTATCCAAGACCCTTGTCTACTCTCTCCCATGTTCATCCACTGCCAACAGGAGAAAATGTGCTCTATGATGTGTGGAAGCTTATTAGCTGGTATCTGAACTCAACAATATCTGACAGTTACATATCATTGGATTATTATGTGAGCATAGATCTATCAAAATATGATGGGTGGATGAATCTTCAATTTGATTCTGAATGTGTGGGGCTTGAGATAGATGACTTGATTTTTGATGATCTTTTGGAGGAAATAATATTCACCCAGTTTACCTAAGTTATACGAGCTCTATAGTTTCTCCATACCGTGATAAAATTTGTGTAAGAGTTAATGTAGGTTCTACTTCTACTGTTATTCTTATCCAATTTCTTTTGATTGAATACTTCAGGCCAATGCATCTATTAATTAATGATTTAAAAATACTTTTATTGGACAATATTCATCAAACTTTAATTCTTTTACAAAAGTTTTATGATTTTGGTTATTTAATATGTGTAAGCTTAATTTAAATTTTGTCGCACAGTGCTTATTATTTCACGAATTTTATCATTTTTAGGTATATTTTTCACTATTTGGAATTTCATATTTGCTTATTCAACGATTTTATTTTTCTGCATAATCTGCATCATGTTTTTCAATTTTTTGTACACCCTTAATCATAGTGGCAACAAAACATGTTTAAAAAAAAAATTGTGATACAATTGCTTTTTATATTAAAACTAAAAATGACAAATAGACTAATTTACTACAAAAATAATATATAATAGGAGGGTTTTTTTTTCAGCGTTTTCAAAAACCCCTCTTAGTTTTTGATGGTCTCAAATGAAAAACCGCAGTAAAGTTTTCATTTAATTATTTTAAATATTTATCAAAATGTTTCCTTCTCTCGCGTCTTTAAATTCCTAATTTTTCAATGTTCGCGCTTCTCAGTTTCACATTCTTATTTCTCTACTACGCAGCTCACATTTCTTTCTTCTCCATTTCTTGGTTTTTACTTTTTTTTCCCTTCTCAGCTTTCCCTAAACCTTCTTCTATCAATCCTTGTGCACGCGAATCAACGATGTCCACCCCCATTCGCTGCTAGCGATGTCTGCGCAATCGTCGACTGTGCCCTCGCTGCCATGGCCAAAGGCCGAACTCGTTGGAGTAGCGTGATTCTCGTAAATCTGTTTGGCCAGTAGAAGAGGAGGCACCACATGAAGGCCAGGAAGTCCTGCGCTGGATTGATGAAGAAGAGGACACCGAAGATTCAAAAAACGACTTCGCCACTGTAAAAGAAAGCGCGCTCACTTGAGCCTTCGGCTGATTGCCCAGCCAATGCCGCATTTTTGGATGCATATTTTGCAGAAGATGGTGTACCAGTCAAAAATTCTAATGCAATTTGTATCTTTGAGAAGTATGCTGGGGATATCATCTAGCACCACACATAATCAAAACTCCATGATGAGGAGGTAGTACACTCGTAGGTGTTTTAAATTGTTGGACCAGCAGAGAAGAGAGGTGCACCGAGCGACAGAGAAAAAGCAAAGGTAGAGAACATGAACAGAGAAAACAGAGAGGAAAACAGAAGTTCTGAATAATACTGTGTTATTAAAAAATGGGAACAATGTGTCTGTTATATACACAACACAAATGACACATGTTATGCTCTAATAGACACTTGTACAAGATTATAACTCTCACTTATACTTCCTAATACACCCCGTTAAGTCAGATTCTTTAAAGACACAACTCCTATGCTGTCTTTCAATATTTCAAACCTTTCAATCTTCAAAGGCTTGGTAAACAAATCAGCCAACTGAACATCAGTTTTGCAGTGGGCTAAAATAACTCTACCCTTAAATGAAATTTTACTTCTATATGTTTACTTCTTCCATGGCTAATGGGATTCTTAGCCAAGTTGATTGCTGAAACATTATCAATTTTCAATTGTATAGGCTTCACCGAAGGCAACTTCAACTCTTCCATCAACTCTTTAATCCACACGGCTTGACATGCAGCAAAGCTTCCTCCTATATATTCATCTTTACAGCTTGAGAGAGCCACCACCGATTGTTTCTTAGAGCACCAAGAAATGGGAGCATCATTCACCATGAAGATATAACCCGAAGTGCTTTTTCTCTCAACCGGATCACCTCCATAATCTGAGTCTGTGTAACCTGTTATCTCTTCTGCAATCTTCTTTCTTCCAATAGGAAATAACACTCCATAGTCCACCCTGCCTTTGATGTACTGCAACACTCTCTTCGCAGCTTGCATATGAGATTCTTTTGGTTTGTTCATAAACCTGATGATTACTCCCACGCAGAAAGCTAAATCTGGTCTACTATTACACAGAAAACGTAGTGAACCGATGATCTGCTTGAACTTTGTTTAATCCGTATCCTTTTCTGAGTCATCCTGCGTAAACTTCAGATTGGCTTCCATAGGACTCTTTGCAGCATTGCACTCCATCATGTTAAATATTTTCAGTAAATCACCTACATACTTCTTTTTATGCAAAACCAATCTAGCCGTTGTATAGGAGAATTCCATTCCTAGGAAGTAGCTCAATCTTCCCAAATCAGTCATCTCAAATTCGGCTTCCCTAACTCTCTTCAATTCATCTATACTTTCTGGATTTGATCTAGTGACCAGTAAATCATCTACATATAGGCAAATGATAACCAAGTCTTCCTCTGAATCTCCCTTAACATAAAATCCATGCTCGACTACACATTTGCTAAACTTCAGATTGATTAAGAATGAGTCAATCTGCTTGTTCCAAGCTTTGCAATCTGTATACCTGGTGTTCCTTCTTCTTCTTGATGAATCCAGGTGGTTGCATAATATACAATTCTTCATCAAGGGGACCATGTAGAAATGCAGATTTACGTCAAGTTGAAATAGTGCCCACTCCCTTGCACAGGCCACTGTTACCACCAATCTTATGGTCTCCAGCCGTGCTACTAGAGAAAATACTTCGTTGAAATCCACCCCTTGCTTTTGAAAAATCCCTTAGCTACAAGTCTAGCCTTGTGTTTCAAAATTGATCCATCAGGATTCAACTTTTTCTTGAAGATCCATTTCACCTCAATACATTGTTTTCCTGTTGGAAGGTCAATCAATCTCCATGTTCCATTCTTCTCTATGGATCTAATTTCCTCCTCCATCGCATTACTCCAAATTGGTTGCTTCATAGCTTCAGTTTCATTCAATGGCTCTTGATGGGTGTCGCGCTCCACACAAATTTAATGTGCAATTTAGAAATGCAGTATAGCTAGGAATGACTCGTAGGTCGTCTCTCAAGGACCAATTTTGCGGTTCAAGAATAAAGTCAAACACGAAGGTTGGGGGGAGGGTTGTTGAAAAGTTTGTGAATGCGGATAAACAAAATCAAAACACAGATGCAACTAATAATTAAACACATATTTAAAAACGGTTTCAAAGACAGAATAAAAACAGTCGGTCATTAACTTAATTACAATGTTTCCAATCACAGATCAACAAAATAAAGTTGCGACTCAAACCTCTAATCCAACAAAGTTAACCAACTAACCGAAGGTTAACCCTGTTTTCATAAAAGCGAACTAAGCGGACGCAGTGTTAATGTCAAATCTAATTTACACCATGCAATTACATCAACTACGCAAAGATGTAACACCAACTGGGAAACTAAGCGTATACCCAATTGCAAGTGCAAAAATAGATTTCAAATTAACCAAGTCAGAGTGGCAAACACAATCAGAGTCCAGGTATCTCAAGGAAACAATGCAATATCGTTAATGACCAACGAAACTAATTTAAGCTATCATGACAATTAAAGTAACAAGATCAAACATATTAGACAACATTAAAACAAAATAAAATACTAGACCCCAACAATGTGACAAACAACTATCCAACAAAGTTAAATTAATTTAAATGCAAAACTAAATTAGAGAAACTAAAAAGGAACTAATCCTACTATGTAAATTAATTCAAAACAAAGGAATGAACAAACACAATTTCCTACTAGCAATTTATGTGACCAAGTACATCAACCAAATGAAATTAAAAGTGCAAATAGCTTGAGAAAACCCCTTGGGCCGTGAGCTCCTAGTCCACTCCAACTTCCAAATTCATTTCGTTATCTTTCTTCAACAACAATTAAATGTGTTCTCCTTTTGTCCCATGGGCTTCATTCTCCAAGAAAAACATGTGCTTTCTACCATTCTATCATAAAAAAACGTGTTCTACTCTCTCGATGAAGTCAACAAATATTTCTTCTCCTTCCAACACATAAGTAACGTATACAATGCCCTTAAGACCAACAAAATGGATTTTGCTTCTACCAATGTGCCACATGTGCAAGGTCAAATGAATAAAAACAAACACAAGACATTCTTCTCCTCAATGCAATTCACGTCTAAACAAGCAAAGGGTTGAATACCAAAGTAGAAATATTCCTTCTATGGAAAATGTGCTTCATATTATGCTTGTACAAAAGAGGTAAAAATTTAAATGCACCTTTTTCTCTCACTTCCAACCTCAATTTCGGTTTCTACACCATCACAAACATTCAAATGCTTTTCTTCATCTATCATGAACGTGAATGCACCCTGTTGAGACTTTGGCAAGTGTACCAAGTCGTGCAAGTAGTAAAACCGGTAAGACCGGATATCGTTTCCCAAGAGACTTCGGTATTACTTTACTATCGTATGATTACTAACTACTTTAAGCTAAAGAATGGTTTCCTTTAATGTGAATTTTTGCAATGAAAGTAAAAGTGATGCAAAACTAAAGGTTTGAACTTCTTAGGGCCAAAATACTTGAAAATGGAATGATTGATGAATAAATGTATGGAATGGATATGTTGGAGAATGATTTCAACTATTATACTCCTATGCAAATGCACAATTACTACTACTTCAATTAGCTTGCTCTTGTCACCTTACTAAGTTACTTAAACCCAATCCCTTGGTGAGAAAGCCTAAGTTCACTTGTTAAATCTCAATCCCTTGACAACCTAACAAGTTCACCCGCATTAAGAAAAGAAGTTTAAGACAACCAAAGGTCCTAGCTCTATCCCTAGACACTATTTCTTTTAGTTGTTTAGTTCATTTCAAGGTTCACCCAACATTTCCCAACATTAAGCAAACCCTAGAATCATGCTATGGTTGATCAAGTCACAACAAGCTTTAAGCAAATAACATAAACATTAGCAAGTAATGAAATAAGCATATATTCATTCGAAACAAGTGCATTTACAATGGAGTTTTATAGTTTACATCATTCCCCAACAAAAAGGAACTTAGCTCTCCATTACAATGGAGAGCTTGAGCTTACAATGGAAAGAAATGGTGAAGATGAGACCCAAGGAGAAGGAAAGGAGAGCTCCCACAGTCCAAAACCAACTCCAAGAGGTGCCAAAACGTCTTTTTGAGCTCCAGCCGCTAAGAAGATAGCAACCCTCGGAAACTGTGTGCCTTTTATAGTGTTAGGGTGCCACATCAGCGAAAAGTTGCGCCCAACGTCCTTTCCTAAGGTGTTGGGCGCCATCTTCTGCAAACAGGCAAGACAGGGGCAACCCAGCGCCCCTTAGGTCATGCCCAGCGTGAAAACCTCCTGGATCAACGGCAACAATTCGTGCCCAACGCCAAGAAATTCGCGCCCAACGTGAAGCTGAAAGTATCACCACTTCAAAACCTTCACATTTTTGGCTCTTCCTTGGCTCTTCACTCTTGATAAAATTGGAGGTCCTTCTAGAGCTCATAAAGTTCCTACAAAATTTGGAGGAATTAGTGATGAAAATTGTTGTGTAACCTAAACCTCAAATATTCACAAAGTTAAAGAAAAAGAAGGGATCAAGCATGTTTCAAGCCTTGGAAGAGTTGATTTGGTAGGAAAATTATACCATAGATAATGGTAAGAATTACCGTTATCAACAACCCCAAACTTGAAACTTTGCTTGTCCTCAAGCAAAAAGAGAACAAGGCTAAGACAGACAATTCCATTCCAATGAATCACATCCAATTGAAGTAGAATCCAATCAAGCTTGCTTGACATGGTAAAATCACTTTGAGAAGATGAATTTTTGACAAAGAAATTTTCAACTATGGTGCTCACAAAAATACAATTCAAAGAAACATGCAAAGTTCTTTGAGGGATCAACAAACATGGCAAAAGTGTTCTCCTTAATCACATGGAACCTTTTCTCACCAAGGAAAGTGTTTCTCTCAAGCTCAAGGGTGTATAGGGATGTGTGTTAATCACTCAATCCTCACAATGTCACACAATTTAACTTTGCCTTTCATTTCAACCACAATGAATACATTAACCTGCAAGTTTTCATCACAAGGACTTTCAAGGCTTGAATTTTTGGCTGGGCTAAGGAGTTTTGGTTTTTCTAGATGCAAAGCACCTTTAGCTAAGAGAGCATTCAAATCAGTACAAGTCAACATAATTCTCTCTTAAACTTCAAGCAATTGCAACCAAATCTCATTCTTTTTCCAACTTTTCATCTTTTGATTCTCTTTCTTGATCTTGTTCCTTTTTTTTTCTAAATTTTTCTTTTCGTTTTTCTTTGCATTTTTCTTGTCATTGTTCTTGCAACTTCAACCACCCCAAACTTAAACTGTTTTCCTGAACCAAAATGAACGCTCAGCTCAACTCAAGGTAAGGAATTCACAAATTTTTCACATTGGTCATAAGGTTAAAAAAAAATGGGATTTACAAGGTTGCATTAGCTTTTAGGTTCAAACTTTAGACAAGATGGGGAAACAAGACGGTCTTGATCATATGTAACATGCAAATCAATGATTCATACAACGAAAATCAGGCAAAGTCAATTGTGATTCCAAAGTGATCTCACTCAACAAAAATTATGAAGCACAACATCTCACTAGGTTGCATAGGGTTCCAAGATTATTTTAAAACACAATGCCATGCATATTGATCACAATAAGAACCAAGCAATATTCTACACCATCTAGAGCAACCACAATCTAACTTTCACATCTCAATTCTACCAACTCAAAGAATTCTCACAAACAAGCAAGCAACAAAAATTTCAAACTCAACAAAACACTTGATATCAGATCAAAGTCATAAAATCATCCATCAGCCAAGTTCATAATTAACAATAGAAACTAAACTAACTAGAATTTAAAAACTGAATTTAAAAACAAGACAAAATATAAAGGTTTCCACAAACTGCATGTCCTGAACCGAGGGTCTAGGAGAAACTGTCATCGTTGTCCTCCACCTCAGTGCCATCCTCCTCAGCATCATTATCCTCAACCTCAATGCATCCTCCTCAGAATCGTCATCATCATCAATCTCGATGATCTCTGTCCCAGCCTGAGAGACGTCCTGCTCAACCTCGTCCTCCTCCATCACATGTGGTGTTGCGCTACCCCCCTCACTAGCGGGAGCCTGGTCCCCAGGCCAAGCGACAAAGGCCGCATACTGCGATGCAGTCATGAAATCCAGGTGGGAAGCAGCATGGGCCTGGCGCATCATCTCAGCATGAGCAAGGCCAATCCTGTTAACGGCCGCCATCTGTGCACCCAAGTGTTGCAGCATTTGTCGAATCTCCACCATCGCGAAGGGGTCCTGTGGGGCTGGCTGGTCAAGCTGAGCTGGGGGAGCCTGCTGAGCATCTCTACGAGGCTGGTGACAACGGGGAGGCTGAGGGTCAGGAATGGAAAGAGCCGCCTCATCCACCACACAATACTGCCTAAAGTAGGCCCTGTTAATCGTCTTTCGGGGCCTCTCAAATGGGTCCACAGCAGTATATACCCCAACTAGAGTGCAAAGATGAACAACGAGGGTCTAGCACAATGACACACATAGGTCCTATCACAAGAAGAATGGCCAAAAAGCTACAACAAGATTACTCTCCAAAAGGCCAAGTACTCTTTGCTATCTTTGGATGGAAAATAGGAGATCAAGGAGATACTACAAATTGGCCAAGACATGGGGAAGGATAAAATGGTCATTGCTACATAAGGAGGGGTGCTCTTATCAAGATAGGGGGTTGCATTAGAGAACTTCTCCTTCACATTCAAAATTAGCATTTGAGCTTTACTTTCACGTGCTTTGAATAAGCCTTTCTAGAAGGCCTTCACCTTTTCCACATGGGTGAATATGTGGCAGCTGATCAACCATTTACGAATCACCATTTCCATGCTTTAGCTTCATGAATGCATCTATAAATTCATGAAAGCATCATTTGTACAACACTTTGGAATATATGAGAAATTTCTGCAATTTGAAATTTATCTCTACCGAGCAAATGCTTACCAAAGTCATCTTCTCCATCAACTCTCTCCCACCTCTTAGCTTTCTTCCAACAATGGAGGCTGCCTGAGCTAAGGACCACACCATCTCCTTCTCTGCCACAACAACCACTCACTGAATTCCATCAATTTCCGCTGCCAGTTGCTGGATTTACTTCCCTTTCGAGTTCCAGCGTCAAACACAACAATGGAGAGGCTTATCAAGTGGTATTCAGAGCCTAGGTTTGCTGATCCACACTCCAGATAAGTCATTGTTCCATTGCTTTCTTCCGTGTTGTTCTGCTCTACTCCAAATTCACTGTTTCATTGATTTTCTGTGCTGCATCTGTGTGAGTGAGTCTTTGGTGTTCATTCACTTGTTCCTTAGTGCATTCTCCACATTTTAATCGGTGCATCTCGTGTGTTTTCGTTTTACTCAGCTTCTAAAATTCAGATTTCAGTTTTGTCAAAGTCTTGTGCTATGATTAAAGCAGTTTTGATTTGTTACTTTGTTTTCCATTCAGCAAATGTGTTTCTGTGATTGAGTCAATCCAGTGCAGTGACAGCTCTTCATTGATCTTAAAAAGCACCAAGACATTGTCTAGCTTTGATCACATGAGCTTATGATACAAGAAGGCCTAGCACCATAGGACCCATCACAAGAGGNATGGCCAAAAAGCTCCAAGATGAGTATTCTTCCCAAGGTCAAATACTATTTGCTATTTTTGGATGGAAAATTGAAGAACAAGAAGATGTTGCAAACCTACCAAGACATGGAGAAGGGTAAAAAGGCCAATTCTACAAAAAGAGGGGTGTGCCTAACATAAAAGGGGGTGACATTAGTATTTCCTCTTTCATAGGCACCTAGCATATTTTACATGTGTTTAAATAAAGCTTTCTAGAAGCTACACATTTAGCACATGGGTAGCTATTAGCATTTCAGATCTGNAACGTGTAAAATGCCTTGAGATTGATCTATAAAATCTCATAGGCAAAGCTTGTAGCTCACTTTTGGAAATATTGAATGAAATTCTGCTCATGAAAGCACAATTCTCTCATCCGAAAGTCACTCTCCTTGCTTGTAACTCCATTGCTACTTTCTTCCATTATGGAGGCCTTCTGAAGTAGTTAACCACTCACTCAAGCTTGCCTTCACCTCACCCTACCATAAGCACCAACATTCCGCTGCAACCATTCCCTACTTCTCATCAAAACCGAGAGTTTCTCTTCTCTGCCAAACCAGCGCTGGAATCCATCCTAGCTACTGTTCCATTGGATTTCAAATTGTTCCAAGTTGATTCTCACCTTCCTACCTCACGGATCTGGATCTAGCATCAAGGCTGGATGTTATCAAGTGGTATTCAGAGCTTCATTCATGATCCTGCAGTGAGCTAAGTGTTTCCTTGCTTTATTCCATACTGTCATCACGTTTATGAAATGTCTTGAATCTGTTTCATGTTGTTCCATTCATTTGCTGTTTGAGTTAGGTTCTGCTTGAGTCTTTTTTTGGTGCTAGCTTTAATTGCTTGAGTTTTTCATCATTTTATTCGACTATTCTTGCTGCCTTGAGTCATTTTCTATCATTTAAACATCAATTCTGTTTTGTCTATAGTCATGTCATTTTAGTTGATTTTTTCTGTCATTGCATCTGGTTGTTCAACCAAGTTTTACCAAAACTGAAGTGTTTGGATGTGGCTACACCAAGTAAGAGCAATGATCAATTCAGAATTGAGCTCAGGTGTTTAGATATACCACTCAAACTCAGATCTGTTTCTGTTTTCAAAATCTGATACAGAATTTTCAGAATTCTGTTTCTGTTGCAACAAACACGGTGCATATGGTATGGTACTGTTCTATTGAACAACAAGTGTCTGAACCATTACCTGAACCATTTGGAAGATGAAACTGAGTTGATTCCAATTGATTTTCATGTTGCAAGTCTTTAAAAGCATTTTAGCCGAGCTGCTGTGTTTCATTGGAGTCCAATTCTGCATAATTGAGTGAGATTGGTATTAGATCATTGCCAATCCTCTTTAACATGATTCTGCTGTTTTGAGCAACTTTCAAATACCATTTCCAAACTCTCTTTGCTGTTTTCAAACCAGAATTACAAGCCAATTGAATTTTGACCATGCTAGTTGTGAAATTTTAGTGCAAATTTGGAACTGCAGTAGTGAAAATCTGTTATAGTTTGTTTTGATCTGTCAAATTCGCTTAAACCAGTCTTAATTCATCATCCAAATATGTCTGGATCATTGCATTGAACCTATAGGCCGTACTGTTCATTTGGCCAATTTTTCTGCACTAAAATCTGTTGTGGCCGAGAGCTATGCNGTGAATGTTAAAATCATGCTTTGTTTGCTGTTTGATTCCATAAAACTGGATGCAACAAAANCCTATGGTCCATAAAATAGCAAGATAACAATTCAAAAGAGTTACTAAAACATTAAAAAGGCAAATAGGACCATTGCATCAACAGTTTCGAAATTCTGATTGTATTGCACTTTGCTGCCAAAAACTGATGCAAGTTCATTGAGGCATTATATCAAACAGTTTAGGCAATTTTCGTTGCATAGCCAATTCGTGTTTGATTCTGGTTTATAGTCGTTTCTTGTGTTTTAAATCTGTTCTAGAGCCTTCTTAGGATCCATTTGAGGTGCCACCGTGTTTGATCAACCTTTAATTGCTTGTTTTTCGAATTTAAAACACTCTGCACACCAACTGTTTGAAGAAAGTCCTGGTGTTGCTGTCTATTGGTTGCGCAAATTGTAGCACATGTGGTGACAATTACAGTGACTAATTGGCTTGTTGGATAGGTGGTGTGTACCTCAGAAGGTTTATCACAAGTGGAAGCCTCAAAGAAGGTACAATGATGAGAAACAAATGCAAGAAGATGGCTATTTGGGAAGGGAATCCGTGACCCAGTCTGCACCAAAAGCTGCTGCAGCAGTGCATAAAACAGCAACCAGCATAGGGTGTTTCTGCAGAATTTCGTTTTCTTGAGTGAACACTTGGCAGCTGAGAGGAATTGCGTGAATTGATCATAATTCAATCATTGTTTGGAGAAGCCAAAGCTGCACACATCTTTTCCTTAGCCAATTTTCATTTCCTTTGTCATTTACCAAGTTTTATTGTAATTTTTCTTTGGTTTTTTTTAATTTCAAATCCAAGCAAGTGAGGTGCTAGAGTTCACAAGTGCTCTTCCCTCATTTGTAACTAGACTCAAAGAAGTCTCACAACCTAAAATTGGNTAGACGGTGAGTGTGTCTTAGATCCAACATCTAAGCCTCACCTAGGAGACCTCACCTTAATTGCTTTTCCAATTCTCGACTAGATAGCTTATATCTTGTGCGAATAGGAAGCTCTCATAGGGGTCCGATTTTAGAGTCTAGGTTGTTTTTGTTGCTTTGTGTGATTGTCTTTAAGACTTAAGTGGATTTAAGAGTGATTTTGACTTAAAGACTCTAGTAAGTAGCTA
>NW_014543233.1:221673-232141 GCF_000741045.1 Vigna radiata var. radiata | reverse complement strand
ATATAGTTCCCATGGAAGCATGTCATGTGTTATTGGGGAGACCATGGCAATTTGATCATCAAACTATCCATCATGGTCTAACCAATACAATCACTATCCATCAAAAGGACAAGAAGTTTGTGCTTCATCCTTTGACTCCTACACAAGTGGCTAAGGATCAAGCACAAATGAAGGCTACAAGAAAGCAAGAACATATCCAAAAGAGAAAAACCAAGAAAAAAGAGAATGGTGACTCAAGTGTGCCACCTAAGGTTGCTCAACATGAAGTCCTTTTAAACAAAAAGACTTTAATCACTACACTTCAAGTTGAACAACCCTCCTATCTTCTTCTTTGTCAAGGCACACTTACATGCACATCTAGTGACTCCAAAAAGTCAACTCTCTCTCCAGTGGCTTGGCATAGCAGATTGCAGCTCGGTAATTCAGTAAAATTCCAGTCACAGTTGCAGCATTAGCAACTACTGGACCGTGTGAGAAACACTAAAGAGTTCAACTTCACTTCTTCTGCAACTGTGAGTTTTGTGTGGCTGCATATAGTGCAAGCAAGTTTCCTTTGAAGAGAAGCCAAAGTTGCACTTCCAATCCCCTTCCATTGTTAATTTTCTTGCTGAAAATTTGTGTAATATTTTTCTTTGGTTTTTTCTTGTAAAGGGCCAATTCAAGCAAGTGAGGTGGTAGAGTTCACAAATGCTCTTCCCTCATTTGTTAACTAGAGTTAAGAAGTCTCACAACCTAAAATTGGGTAGACGGTGAGTGTGTCTTAGATCCAATGTCTAAGCCTCACCTAGGAGACCTCACCTTTACTTTTTTCCATTTCCATTCAAGTTTTATCATTTGCTTTTACTAAGTTGCGAGGAGCGCGCCTAGAGTCCGATTTTAGAGTCCCAACTTGTTGTTTTCCTTTGTTTTTTTTATTTTCTTTTGAGTCTTCTTTTGTGATTTTAAAAGTAATCTTGCAAGTAACAACAACTAAGGGAGTAGCCTAGAACAATTTTGGCAAGGACAAGGCTTGGTACTTAAGCAATCCTAGTGATTCACCTCCCTTACCTGGAAATTGTTCTTGGGTGAAATCTAAGTAGTTGCAACACAAGACAACTTTTAGAAATACAAAAATGTCAAGGCATCAATCTCCAAGAGCTAGTGATTCTGAGAAACAAGTAACTCTCAAAGACATTTCAAAACAGCTTAGAGAGTTAGCTCAATGGAGAATTGACAATGAAAGAGAGATGGATTATGCTCAACAAGATAGGGAAAGACAAATCACTATAATTCATGATGAGTTGAGAGTTATGAGAGATGAGCAAGGGAGAATGAGGGGAAGTAGAAATGGAGATTCCCATCATGAGGTAGAGAATTTTAGAATGGGAGACTATGATGGGGACTATTCTTTTAGAAGTCATAGGAGGGAAAATCAAGAACCTCCTCCTCCTAGAGAAGTCAATATAAACCTACCTCATTTTCATGGGAAAGATTATGTTGAGGCCTTTCTAGACTGGGAAATGAAGGTGGAACAACTCTTTGCTTGCCACCAAATCAGTGAAGAAAGAAAGGTTCCTCTAGCTACCCTTAGCTTTCAAGGGTATGCCATGTATTGGTGGACTGCCATAGTGGAGGAAAGAAGGCTTCACCAAAATCCTCAAATAAGATATTGGAATGATTTGATCACTGCCCTTAGAAGGAGACACATTCCTTCTTACTACCATAGGGAGCTTATGGATAAGCTCCAAAGACTCCAACAAAAATCTATGTCTGTGGAACAATATAGACAAAAGATGGAGTTGTACATGATAAGGGCAAGGATAGAAGAAACAAATGAACTCACAATGGCTAGCACTACAAGAAAAAAGCTCATTACTGACCGATATTTATATACGGATTTTGATCTGTATGTAACTTAGATATTACATACAAATTTTTCATACAGATCATGAAAAATGAGTTACATACGGATTTTATATACGGATTTTATCTACGGATATATTCGTATATAAAATTCGTATATAATATTGGCACGATTAAGCGGGAATTTTATCTAAGGATACAATATGTAAGTAAGAGATAAAATCCATATATAATTTCAAAAACTATTATCTACTAATATTATATACTGATATTTTTAATTGATTATTAAAAAAAAAGTAAGAATTTATTTTCAATTTTTCCTATACCACTATTCCAAAATATACTCTAAGCCACTCATTATCAGTTCTAACAAAGCATGAAACCCTCGTAGGGTTTCTTCTTTTTCACGCCAAAAACAACAGCCTCCTTTGAGCAGTCACTACCGCACCTTTTCAGGGTTAACTACGGTGTCACCTCCATTTCCGCCATGTCCCTCGTTGCCCTACCCTCCACTAAGTTCGCTTCTTTGGATTGAGAGACCGTTAAATAAAAGATTCCTTGCTTAGACTTGTGTGGATACGATTGGAACGACAATGGCTAGAGTGGCGGGTGATGCAAAGGAAGAAGAAGAATTTGATGGTCTAAGATATGTCCTGCTTGACGAGGCAAATAGCGGCAATGCCATGCATGAGAGTAGAGATGAGGACATAGTCGACACGGGTGACGAACACAACGAAGATGGTGAGCCTAGAGAAGGTAGCTAGGGTTTCGAAATAATTAATTTGTTCAAAGCTCAATTGATTTGTTTATCCCCAAAATCCCTAAATCTTAAAACCCTAAATCCCTAAATCTTAAAATCCTAAATCCCTCTCTTCTTTCTTATGATTGTAACACCCTGATTCTTAGCACAGAACGTTGCATTGTTAGGAGATTGAGATTGAAGCGATGGCGCTGCGTTTTAAGAAGATTGAGGCTTTCAAAAGTTCAAGATTAAAAGTTTCCACTGGTGAAATTGCTATACTACCACGAGGTTTTTGTTTTTCTTTGCTGCAGTTCAAGATTTTTCTCCCTTCAATGTCTTTGCTCGGCATGGTAATTATTTTCCATATAAGGTCAATAATAAATATTAAAACTTATGATATGTAGAATGTTACTTGTTTTGCTCAAGTTCCACACTTAGCCATGAATTAGATTCAAGTGATGAATCAAATTTTCCTCTCCGTTAACAACCAGTATGTGGATTAGAAATTCATCTTTGCAAATGGGCAATTTTAACCATTCATGTCTATCTTTTATATTATTCAGGAACTCAGCATTAGTGAACTGGGTTGTTGAGATCTTTCTTTTTCGAATATCAATTTTCAACTTCATGTTAGGAATTCTTTATTATTTTTTAATGCCATCATCATTTCATTAATGGGTGCCTTCAATTTTGGGCTTTCTTTTTGTCATGTTAATACAGGTTTTCATCACAAATAATGAAAGGGCATTAGAGGAGCTATTTGTGGGTGAAGAGGATAATTATAGCGGTGTTGCATGCTTGAATGTGATAGCAAAACGAATTGCTACAGTTTTTTTCTTCTTTAAGACGATAGTTATAGCGGTAATACTGGAGATTTGACATCTCTTTTCTAATTCTCAATGTTGTGTTTTGTTTTGGAACGATGGAATTTTGACAATGAAGTTTCAATTTCCCCTGTATCCAAATATTTTCTGTGTCTTTTTTTTGCAGAGATTTGTTGATTTCCTTTAGAAAAAGTAACAGGACAAAAGCCTTTAAGGATTATATTTTATAGGCATGTATTTTTAATGTATATTAATTATGATGCAGGGGCTAGTTTTTTAAACATTATAGTTTGTTCTCGATTTGATTTTTATCTCTGCAATCATGTCGGTATCCAGGTAGAAGATAATATATGTATTCTATGCTTAGCTTTATGATTAGAATGATACAAGTAAAAATATCCTTGATTTCTTTCTTCTATTTGTTTTTAGAGGCGGCTTGGTTTCTACAATATAACCATTTAACCTATTTAGATTACTCAGTGTGTTTATAAAGAAATTTACTTATTGCGTTTCAGTTCAATCATTTATATAAGAATAAGAATCAATTGAAAAGAAAAAAGACTTCATCGGTTTTCTGTTAACTGTTCTAACTATATAGTATTTATAATTTGTCAATTAATGCAGGTGCTTCATGCTACAAAGATGAAGCGGTTTGAGATTGCAGAGTTGGTGAAGAATTTGAAGGCATTAAATAGTCAAGTAAATTTCTTTTTTGTAATATTTTACATTCCAACATTTTATATGTACCAATATTTTACCCTCCACTTAATACTTTTTTATATATNAGCTTTTCTAAGCTTTGGAATTAATTACTACACACCCTCATAAAGCTTCCATAAAAGTAAAAGAGTAAACAACAGACAAACCTAAATTATCAACTACATTCTTCAACAGAAAAATAATGTTATCTTAGTAAATGTATATTTTAATTCTCCGAAAGGTTGTTCCTTCTAGTTGTGTTCAATGGTTTATGGATCAGTTTCAATGAATATGGCTTTCATCAAATGTGTCTCATTATTTGTAATATTTGTGAGATTATAATTATGAACTCTCATTAATATAATATTTTATATGATTAGTCAACTAATTAATTTGATATTTCATATGATTCTCTAGAGTAAATCGTAAGGTTTTAAAAATGAAAGAAAATTATTGTGTTATTTTTCTAATTATATATTCTTAGGTTAAATACTTTTTTTTGTCCCAGTTTTGGTTACGAATATTCAAACTGGTCTCCATTTTATTTTTCTGTTCAATATAGTCCTAAAGAACGTAATTATGTTCAATTTAGTCCTTTTTATNTTCAATGTAGTCCTAAAGAACGTAATTTGTGTTCAATTTAGTCCTTGTTTGTGGTTCACGGAGTTTGTAAAAAGGACTAAATTGAACACAAATTACGTTCTTTAGGATTACATTGAACAGAAAAAGGACTAAATTGAACATAATTACATTTTTTAGGACTATATTAAACAGAAAAATAAAATGGGGACCATTTCGAATATTTGTAACCAAAACTGGGACAAAAAAAGGTATTTTACCTATATTCTTATAACTAATATTATCTACACATTTATATTGTAATTAACTTTTTATATCTGTAATTTTTTTCATTTTAAATTTTTATTTTCAATATTTTTCTTGATAAATTTATAATGTTTTACAGGTGTGGTCACTACAAGGCCCTTGCCACTGTAAGGATGTTCTTTGGTCTTTAGACTCCTATTATAGCTTATGGTTATTTTATCTTAATAAGCTTCACCTGCCCGTGATTATGTCAAAGGTCTACCCTGTCCTGATAAAGATTTTACTATTTTCATACTTATGGAAAGGTTGTTGAAACATTTAACCTGGATGAAGAAGTAGTTATAGCCAATGTAGATGCTGACAAGTATAAGAATTTTGCTGAGAAGTGAGTGCGGTGGCATTTTGATTTATCTCCTATTTAAAATAGGTTGATATTGTATTTAAGAAATACACGTGCCTAATTTGGAAATTTTCCAATACAGATATGGTGTTACTGGTTACCCTACGCTGAAGTTTTTCTAAGAGCAATAAAGTTGGTGAAGATTATAGTGGTGGTCGTAGTTTGGATGATTTTGTAGCCTTAATCAATGAGAAATGTGGTACATACCGTGATGAGAAAGGGTAGCTTAGTTCTAAAGTTAGTTAATCACATATGTTAATTAAAATGAAAGAGACTGGAATAATATCATTATAATGACTATTTATTCTTAGTGCAGGCTGGTATTGTAGAATCTCTGGATGGCTTGGTGAAGGAGTTTGTGAGTGCGGATGATAATGACAAAAAGACAGTATATTCCCAGCTTGAGGAGGAAGTTAAGAAGCTAAAGGGTTCTGCTGCCAGGTTTGAATGATTTTATGGTTCCGTTCTGCTATGTGATGGTTTTCTCTGGTTTTATTTTCAATTGTGATTATTGGAAAGTGATGGGTTGTTGCAACCCATACAAATTTGATTGCATATTAGGAATGCAGTATAGACTAGGAAGTGACTCCTAGGTCGTCTCTCAAGGACCAAACTGTGGTTCGAGAATCAGGACAAACACGTAGTGGGGGGTTGTGAAAATGTTTTTGCGAGGAGAATTAAACTAAATTAAAACTGGAAATTAAGTACAACCAGACATAATTGAAAATACTAAAATAACTGAACAAAACATGAAGACCGAACGGTCCTACAGATGACCGAACGGTTCTACATTAAGACCGAATGATCTCTAAGGCAAGTGAGGAAATTTGAAATGTAGGAAAATAAAGAAACTGGACAGAATAAACATCATAGTGAACTGAAACGATAAACCAAACATAACAGATAACATAGTAAACGAAAAGATTAAATTGAACATGTTAAAGCAAGTTGTCTAAACTAATTAAATTGTAATAGATAATAAAGAAACACTTAATAAAAATGAAATACACTATGAGAATAAAGCTTTAATGCTAAAAGGGGTTAAGCAATTGAAAATGCAGAGAATAAAATAAAAGAAATTGTAAAGCACATTGTAACAGCTTTCAACGCCATCCATCACCAGAACAACTAAAATGCGTGAGAAAATATAAAAATTGTAAGCTACTTAACTTGAATATTTTAATAACAATAATATCCAAACAAAGAAATGTGTCTCGGCTAATAAAAAAAATAAAATTAAATGAGCAATCAGTGTGCAGCTCATGCTTCTATCTAATCACCGTGCAACATTTTCAAAGAAAAGGAATAACAAAGATAATAAAATCTACGCATTTTCTCGTATTGAAAAAATATGAAAATCAATGTAACAGTTGAATAAAACATGTGCACACCAACGCTGGAACCAAGATATCCAATAAAAAAAATGCTGAAATATATTTAAATGCAAAGGTGTTCTTCTAAAGTTGAAGTCAGCAAAAGCAAGCAAAATTATTGTAATAGAAGCTAGCTGTTATCCTGTGCTGGAATCAAAATTCAGCCGTAACCCTCCATCTCTCAATGTCTCTGTGTGCTTTTCTAAATGCAAGATGATGTCTCTCTATACGTCTGGCGGCTATCCTCGGAATACGTCTAGGGTTCTGTGTCTCTTTTTTAGCTCACGTGTTGTTTCTACAATTTAATTGTCCATGGGCCTTTGCATTGCTACGTGCTGCCCCTAGTTTTTCCAACCAAAGCGTTAAAGAAAAGAGCTCTCTGGTGACGGCTTGCTCTAGCTCTTTTCTAAGGTGAATCATCCACTTCCTCACGTGCTTTTTGGATCAGGTCATGTGTTTTTTTTCTTCAGCCCGTGACAGCAACTCTCCAGCCCAACTCCTTGCTGGCAGCTGCTGATGGAAAAGTGCTGTTGTTGGGCTTTGACCGTGAAGACTGTGTTCGTGGAGCGTGGAGTGAAGCTGCTGCTGGTAGCATGAATTTGCTGGGCCATGAAAGCAGCAGGAGGTGGCGTGTGTTTTTTTTTCTTTTCTCATTATCCAGCTTCACAGACGTGCAACCACTCTTAGAAAAGAACTTAAATTCCTTCAAACCGGAACAACAATTCACTGCAGCATTTTTTAAGGTTGGGCCGTGGCACCCAGTTGCACCTCTCCAATTGATGTCAACACCTCCAAGCCTTTGGGCCAATTGCCATTTCTCATTTAACCTCCAAATGTCCCAAATTGTGTTTCCAAAATTTTCCCTGCAAATAATTAGCTCAGAAAATTCAAATTAATTAAAATTAGAATTTCCGGTCAAATTAAGCATATTTAGGAAAAACGGGAAAATACCAGAAAATTAAGCACAATTCCCTGATTAATTCTAGCACAATAAACTAAGTAAAGTCAATAAAATATCGACTCATCAGAAAGCCATAACTATTTACCCAAAGTTTTTCTTTAATTATAAATATTTACTTCTTTGTTTTTTTGACATTTGTCCTCTTCTGTTATGGCCAGATATGGCAGCCTTTACTTAAAACTTGCCAAGAAGAGTATGGAAAAGGGTAGACTATGCAAAGAATGAAATTCTTCGTCTGGACCGCATGCTTGAGAAGGTAATTGATGACTTTCTCTTGTTTGATATCATAAATGTTTTGGAGATTAATGTAATCAAGTGCATATCATAATGTATTATTAAGCACGTTTCACTCCATGGAATGGAATAGTATGGAAACTATTTTCTTACTGATTTGTCATTATGATTATAACATGAGATTCTGGTCATATCCATGCTGCATAGCATAAAGATAAAGATAATGAGTATATTGGTAGAACCCTTTGCTACTCTTATTTATTAAATGTGACCAAGCCTTTCCTTGTACTTTCCGTTGTATTGCTTCAAAGGAATTTGATATGATAGAAATGGAATTCTCTTGCTGTAGACTTCAATAAAACTAAGATTTTTAATTTCAATTATTCAAATGCTTATTAAATTTTCAATTTACAATTAAGACATCTTCATTTCACTGCACTAGTGGTGATTATGTAAATTGTAAATGATGTACTTGGATTTTATTCATTGAAGGTTTAGGTAAGAGTGTGATGGTCTGATATGTAATCAATTGGTGCAAATCTGTCATTTTAAACTATAGTTAGTAAATTGGATTACTCCTCTGATTGAAGTTTTCGGTCTTTTGAAGCAGTCAATCAGCCTAGCAAAATCAGATGAATTCACTCTGAAGAAGAACATTTTATCAACGTTTGCTTGATCTTATTGTGATAGAAGAGTAGTTTATCTCAGTTATGCAAGGAGACATAATTTGTAATTCTCCAGTTTTATTTGGCATTTAAAACTGACAGATATTTGGAATTATTTTTTATAATTTGAAAGTTTTATTTGCCTTTTATCAGTATATGGAACTGTTGGTTATTGGGTGTAGATGTGAGATCATTTATTATTTTTTTTATAAAACCATTAGTTACATACAGATTTTTCCGTATGTAAATTACATACGGGTTTTACGTACGAATTTTTTCGTATGTAAATTACATACGGATTTTATATACGGATTTTTTCGTATATAATTTATATACAAAAAATCCATATATAAATTATATACGGATATATCCGTATATAATTTAGCTACGACAGTTTTATATACGGATTTTTGTCCGTATGTAAGCCGTATGTAACCAAGTGTTATATACGGATTTTTGGCTTTATATACGGATTTTGGTTGTATATAATTCAATTTTTTCTTGTAGTGTAGATTTTTGAGTGGTCTCAATTATGAAATAAGAGACAAGGTTGAACTCCTACCTTATATAGATTTGGATAGTCTTGTCCAAATGTGTATAAAAGTAGAACAACAAAATTTGAGAAAATCCTCTCTCAAGAGAGCTCAAGTTCAACCATTTGAAAGAAGAAGTTTTAAAGAAAACGAACCATTCAAACCTCTAGCCAAGATTGTTGAGAAACCCAAACAAGAGTCTCCCTCACACACTAGATCAAGTGAAATAAAATGTTTTAAGTGTCTAGGAAGGAGTCATGTAGCTACTCAATGTCCTACAAAAAGAAACATCATTTTGAAAGGCAAGGACATTTATAGTAGTGAAAGTGACACCCCAACTAGTGAAAGTGAGAGTGAGGTAGAAGAAAAAGAGGAAGTATATGCTAATGATGGACAACTTCTCATGGTGAGAAGGATACTTAGTAGCCAACCAAGTCTTGAAAACCTATCACAAAGAGAGAACATCTTTCATACAAGATGTAAAATTCAAAAAAATCATTGTTCTCTCATTGTTGATAGTGGTTCTTGCTGCAATTGTTGTAGTACAAGATTGGTTGAGAAGTTGAATCTTGATATTATACCCCATCCAAAACCTTACAAACTTCATTGGCTAAATGAAGATGGGGATATAAAAGTCAAGAATCAAGTGAAATTGGCATTTTCCATAGGGAATTTTAAAGATGAAGTTTTATGCGATATAGTTCCCATGGAAGCATGTCATGTGTTATTGGGGAGACCATGGCAATTTGATCATCAAACTATTCACCATGGTCTAACCAATACCATCACCATCCATCAAAAGGACAAGAAATTTGTGCTTCATCCTTTGACTCCTACCCAAGTGGCTCAGGATCAAGCACAAATGAAGTCCACAAGAAANCAAGAAAAAGNACAAAAGAGAAAANCAAAGAAAANAGAGAGTGGNGATTCTAGTGTTCCACCCAAGGTTACTCAACATGAAGTCCTTTTAAACAAAAAGACTTTAATCAATACACTTCAAGTTGAGCAACCTTCATACCTTCTTCTTTGTCAAGGAACACTTACATGCAATTCTAGTGAATCCAAGACTTCTACTCTTTTCCCTCCAATTCAAAAACTTTTGAAAGAATTTGATAATCTATTTCCTAAAGAAATTCCAAAAGGGCTTCCACCTATAAGAGGAATAGAACATCAAATTGATTTCATTCCAGGGGCAACTCTTCCTAATAGGCCTGCCTATAGGACAAATCCCCAAGAAACAAAGGAGATTGAGTCACAAGTCCAAGAGTTGCTAGACAAAGGCCTAGTTCAAAAGAGTCTAAGCCCATGTGTTGTACCAGTGTTGTTGGTACCAAAGAAGGATGGGAAGTGGCGCATGTGTTGTGATTGTA
>NW_014543233.1:208452-220808 GCF_000741045.1 Vigna radiata var. radiata | reverse complement strand
GGGCTCTTCAAACTTGGGAACATTACCTTGTTGCCAAGGAGTTCATCATTCATAGTGATCATGAATCACTTAAATATTTGAAGAGTCAACAGAAGTTGCAAAAGAGGCATGTTAAGTGGTTAGAATTCATTGAACAATTCTCTTATGTTATCAAATACAAGAAAGGGAAATCCAATGTGGTAGCTGATGCTTTATCAAGAAAAATTAATCTCTTAGCTACATTGGGAGCTCAAATTCTTGGGTTTGATAACATCATTGAGTTGTACTCACAAGATCCTGAATTTTCTCATATGTATGAGGAATGTCTCAACAAGTCCCAAGGAGGATTTTATGTCAGAGAGGGGTATCTTTTTAAAGAAGGGAAAATTTGCATCCCTCAAGGATCACATAGAAAACTCCTTGTCAAAGAGACACATGAGGGTGGTTTAATGGGACATTTTGGGGTAGAAAAGACTTTTGGCATGTTAAAAGAAAAATTATTTTGGCCTCACATGAGAAGGGATGTTCAAAGGCATTGCTTTAAGTGTATAACTTGTTTGGAAGCAAAATCTAAGTCAATGCCTCATGGACTTTACACTCCTTTGCATGTTGCATCCACCCCTTGGGAAGAAATAAGTATGTATTTTATGTTGGGACTTCCCAAAACTTCTAGGGGTTTTGATTCTATTTTTGTGGTGGTGGATAGATTTAGTAAAATGGCTCATTGTATACCTTGCCACAAAGTAGATGATGCAAGCACCATTGCAAAGTTATTCTTTTGAGATGTGGTTAAACTTCATGGCCTACCCAAGGTAATCATTTCGGATAGAGATACAAAATTTCTTAGTCACTTTTGGAGGACCTTATGGTCTAGATTAGGGACTAAGTTATCTTTTTCTACTACTTGCCATCCTCAAACAGATGGTCAAACTGAAGTAGTCAATAGATCTCTTTCCACATTACTAAGGGTAGTTCTAAAGGGNAATCACAAATCTTGGGATGAGTACCTTCCTCATGTAAAGTTTGCCTACAATAGAGTAGTTCATGGAACTACTAAAATGTCTCCTTTTGAAGTTGTTTATGGATTTAACCCTTTAATTCCCATGGATTTAATACCTCTTCCTAATTCTATTGATTTTGTTCATCAAGAAGGGGTATCTAAATCTAAGTTTNTCAAAGAATTACATCAAAGGGTTAGAGTTCAAATTCAACAACAAAATGAGAAATATGCCAAGACACATAATAAAGGCAAAAAAGAATTGATCTTCAATGAAGGTGATCTAGTTTGGATTCATCTTAGAAAGGAAAGATTTCCTCAACTAAGAAAATCCAAACTCAATCCTAGAGGGGATGATCCTTTTAGAGTATTAAGGAGGATTAATAATAATGCTTATCAAATTGATCTTCCTCCAGAATATGGTGTCCATGCTACTTTCAATGTATCTGACCTTAAACCTTTTGCAGGTTATGATAGTGAAGATGAAGATCCTTTGGATTTGAGGACAAATCCTTCTCAAGAGGGAGGGGATGATACACAAGGGTCTAGCACAATGACACACATAGGTCCTATCATAAGAAGAATGGCCAAAAAGCTACAACAAGATTACTCTCCAAAAGGCCAAGTACTCTTTGCTATCTTTGGATGGATAATAGGAGATCAAGGAGATGCTACAAATTGGCCAAGACATGGGGAAGGATAAAATGGTCATTGCTACATAAGGAGGGGTGCTCTTACCAAGATAAGGGGGCTGCATTAGAGAACTTCTCCTTCACAATTAGCATTTCAGCTTTACTGTCACGTGCTTTGAATAAGCCTTTCTAGAAGGCCTACACCTTTTCCACGTGGGTGAATACGTGGCAGCTGATCCACCATTTACGGATCACCATTTCCATGCTTTAGCTTCATGAATGCATCCATAAATCATGAAAGCATTAATTGTACAACACTTTGGAATATATGAGAAATTTCTGCAATTTGAAATTTATCTCTACCGAGCAAATGCTTACCAAAGTCATCTTCTCCATCAACTCTCTCCCACCTCTTAGCTTTCTTCCAACAATGGAGGTTGCATGAGCTAAGGACCACACCATCTCCTTCTCTGCCGCAACAACCACTCACTGAATTCCATCAATTTCCGCTGCCAGTTGCTGGATTTACTTCCCTTCCGAGTTCTAGCGTCAAACACAACAATGGAGAGGCTTATCAATATATCTCCTAAGCTATGAATTGGCCAAGATTAATCTGTCGGCCCTGCAAGATGTAGTAAAGAAGAACAACACGACTGGTGACCAGATCAGAAACACGGGAACATGGGGAGATATTGGCATGCAAAAATGCCACCCAGTACTGGCATAGTGGAGTGAGGATGGAGCGCTTAACATGAAGGGGCACGCTTCTGGAGTTGCGCTGAAAATGACCCCCTGGAGCGCACAGAACACGCTCCACATCATTAAAATCAATGTCCTGAAAATCATTCGCCCTAGCAACCTCATACTCGCAAGAAGCAATGCCTTCGGGTCAATCTATGCCGAGGAAGAAGTTGATGGTGGCTGAGTCAAATGGAATCCGTTTGCCCCGGACATAGCTCAAAACAGGTTCATCGGCATCAGAGAAATGACGATCATTTACATAGAACTCATGGACAATGGTGATGGTAGCAGGGACCGGATATGTGAGAATCTGCGACCATTGCCTCCTCTCAATCTCTTCACCAAATGCCTGCGCCTCAGGGTATACCTGCTCAACTCTCCTCTCCATGAGTAACCGACGATTTTGCACCACCGCAAAGTGTTCCAAACGCTTTTGAGAGAAGAAGTTGCAGCTAAAGAACTTCTGCTTCTTTTTTCCTTTGTCCAGCTTGTGACCAATGGTCTTGATTCTCTTAGGATTAGAGGAAGAAGCCATTCTTGAGTTGGAGAGGAAAAAGGAAGTTACTCGCTTATAGATGTGAGAGGACCGTGAGTAAGGCAATTGGCCACAGTAAATGGGATCCCGTGAGTGTTAGGGTTTGGGGCCGTGAGAGGAAGTGGAATTGGGGTTGGGTAAAGTGACGAAGTTGTTAGGAACGGTGTTGGTTTGGTGACGGTGGAGAGGGATGGAGAAAGGCCGTGGGGAGGGGTTATAGTTGGGGGTTTTAAGAGGGGGAAAAGGATTGGAAAGGAAGAAATGGGTTTAGAAGTTGCGACTTGGGTGGCAACGTTGATGGACGGTAATGGAGGTCACGGTGTGGTGGTGGTCATCGATTGGGCAGAGGAATAGGGAATGGGGGTTACGGTGGTTGTGGTGGAAGAGATGAGAGAACTTGGTGGTAAGAAGGGAGAGTGTGGTGGTCGTGAATGACAGAGAAGTTGCGAGAGAGAGATGTAAGGCGTCTAAGTGAGATGCTAGGGTTTTGGGAAGGAAAATGTAAGTGGGCCAACACTGTGCAGAAAACCCAATTCAAAATTCAATTTTTCTACAGAAATGGCGTTGTGCGCTCATTTAGTTGCATTGGGCGTGACCTGTGCAGCAACCCATTCTAGCAATAGTGAGAAATCACGCTGGGCGCCATATTTTTGACGCTGGGCGCATATTCTTAGCAACTTAGGTCTGGAGGCAGCGGAAACTGGCGCTGAGCGCCCTTTTGTCACGCTGGGCGCCAATTCTACATAATTTCTGCAGAATTCTACAGAATCCAATTTTGGTCCAACTCAACTTTGACTTTTCGATTTTGATACTTCTAAACACTCAATTCAGCCCAAATTAGTGTGTTTTCACTATACAAACTTGTTCAAATCCTTAGGGAATGAAATTGAGTGCTAGAACTCCAAATCAAGTGTCCACTTCCAAGCTTTTTCAAATGTCCAACTCAAGACTAGACTTTTGACACAAAAGCAATATAAACATGCCTAACTCAACAAACTAAGTCTAAACAAGCACCAACGCACCAGAATACACTTAAGCAACAAAAATTGAACCTATTCATAACAAACCATCACAACACTCTCATTCCACCTATGTACTAATCACATCATAAAAACTTAGAATGAAAGTCACACATTCCTAACAACTACTTAGCACATAAAACACTTCAAATCAACTTCAAATAAGCACAACACACCAAACTAACAAAATATGAAAAGAGAAGGGATAGAAAAATTGGGTTGCCTCCCAGCAAGCGCTCGTTTAACGTCATTAGCTTGACACCATAATGCTCAGGGGTCAACCAACTCAATACTTGTGTTGAGGCGTTCAACCTCACCACCAATGTAATGCTTGAGTCGTTGCCCATTGACTACCCAGCTTCTTTGTGGATCATCAGAGGAAGGATTTATCAGTTCAACTGCTCCATGTTGTTTGACATCGTTGATAGAGAACGGTCCCGACCACTTGGATTTCAATTTGTCCGCAAAGAGTTTGAAGCGGGAGTTGAATAGCAAAACTGGTTGACCAGGATGGAAGACTTTCTTCACCAGCTTCTTGTCATGGTAGAACTTGACCTTCTCCTTGTAACTCTTGGAGGAATCATAAGCATGAAGCCGCATCTCTTCAAGTTCATGGAGTTGCCTCTTTCTCTTCTCAGCAGACATGGATGGGTCAAAGTTCAAGAATTTGATAGCCTAATAAGCACGATGCTCTAACTCAACCGGCAAGTGACAAGCCTTCCCATACACAAGTTGGAAAGGAGTTAGCCCCACTAGAGTCTTCATGGCAGTTCTATATGCCCATAAGGCATCATCAAGCCTTTGAGACCAATCCTTCCTAGAAGAAGCAACTGTTTTCTCCAAGATCTTCTTTATCTCCCGGTTTGATACCTCCGCTTGGCCATTTGTTTTTGGATGGTATGGGGAAGCCACCTTATGCTTAACTTCATAGTGCTTAAGCACCTTAGCCAATTGATCATTGCAAAAGTGGGATCCTTCATCACTAATGAGGACCCTTGGGACTCTAAACTGAGTAAAAACATGCTTCGTCAAGAACTTGATGACTGTGGATGCATCATTTTTAGGGCAAGCAGCTGCCTCCACCCATTTGCTCACATAATCAACAGCCACAAGGATGTACTCATTGTTGAAAGAAGGAGGAAGGGGGGCAACAAAGTCAATGCCCCAACAATCAAAGACTTCCACCTCTTGGATCATTTGCAAGGGCATTTCATGCCTCCTTGAGATGCTCCCCGTTCTTTGACATTTGTCACAACTTCTAGCATGATGGTGGGCATCCTTGAACAAGGTAGGCCAATAAAACCCAGATTGGAGAACTTTTGCAGCCATTCTCTCCCCATTGAAATGACCTCCATAAGGAGAGTTATGGCAATGCCATAGAATACCTACTGCCTCCTCACTAGTGACACACCTCCTCAATAGGTTGTCAGCTCCAATCTTGAACAAGAATGGGTCATCCCAGATAAACTGCTTGGCATCATGTAGGAATTTCTTTTTCTGATGCCATGTTAGGTCTTCTGGTATGACTCCTGCAGCCTTGAAGTTAGCCATGTCAGCAAACCATGGCCTCTGCTGAATATGCAGGAGTGTCTCATATGAGAATGACTCACATATCTCTTCTTCCTTGCATGTAACTTCTTCATTGATGAGCCTAAACAGATGATCTACAATCACATTCTTACTACCCTTCTTGTCATGAATCTTAACATCAAACTCTTGGAGCAACAAAACCCATCTGATTAGTCTTGGTTTGGAGTCGGGTTTAGTGAGCAAGTATTTGATGGCAGCAAGGTCGGTGTAAATTATCACCTTAGACCCAATGAGATAAGGTCTAAATTTCTCCAAAGCATAGACTATGGCCAAAAACTCCTTCTTCGTAGTGGCATAATTGAGTTGGGCTCCATTCAAGACTTTGCTAGCATATTAGATGGTATGAAAAATCTTCTCTCTTCTTTGACCAAGCACAGCTCCTATAGCATAGTCGTTGGCATCACACATCAACTCAAAGTCTTGATCTCAATTAGGAGCTATAATCACCGGGGCCGAAATCAACTTGTGCTTCAAAACTTCAAATGCCTTTAGGCATTCCTCATCCATCTCAAAGGGTGTGTCCTTCACAAGGAGATTGCTCAAGGACTTTGCAATCTTGAAAAAGTCCTTGATGAAAATTCTATAGAAACCCGCGTGGCCAAGAAAGCTTCTAATGCCCTTCACATTGGTTGGTGGAGGAAGCTTCTCAATCACTTCCACTTTAGCTTTATCCACCTCAATCCCCTTGGATGATATTTTATGGCCCAACACAATACCCTCGGTCACCATGAAGTGGCATTTCTCCCAATTTAGGATGAGGTTGGTTTGGACACATCTTTTCAACACAACTTCAAGATTAGTCAAGCATCTATCAAATGAGCTTCCAAAGACAGAGAAGTCATCCATGAAGACCTCTATACACTTCTCCACAAGATCGGAAAATATGGCTTGCATGCATATTTGGAAAGTGGCTGGGTGATGAAGGTTGAAAAACAGTTATTTTCATATGTCAATTGGGACCAAATTACACCCTTTACTACTCAGAATGAGCTTAGAATCAAGCAAAACTCAATAAATGATTCTCGAGAGAGTCAAAAGTTGTTTTTAGTGATTTTATGCTTATTTGGCATTGTTTTGTAGCTAATTTGAGAAAAGTAAAGAATGGAGTGAAGATACAGGTCGTTGACTCAAGAAAAGAGAAGAAAAATGAAGTTTTAAAGAGTCGACGCACCGCTCGGCGGCACACTTAAACCGTCGGGCGGTCCAGGACGAGGAGTAGACACTGGCTTGGGCGCTGGGCGGTTTGGAGGCTTTCCGGAAACCGCCGGGCGGCAGCGATTACCGCCGAGCGGTTCTGAGGCATTGGTGGCGAACTGCCGGGCGGCACACTTAAACCGCTCAACGGTGGCTCGCTGGACTTGGGCCCATTTTTTGACGCGCTCCTCACAAATATATACCCCTATTGCGATTTCAGAATCATTCTTTTGACAGGAGAGAACGACCAGACCTAATTGTGCTCTCTAGGGAGGATCTCTTGGATGCTTAGGCTCCTTTTCATCTTTTCTAGGGTTTGCTTTTCCATTCTTCTTCCATTTTTCATCTAGTTTCACCATGACTATGGTGAACTAAACCCTATTGTTGTTGGGGAAAACAATGTTGATACATCAAGGGAGATGTAAGGAAGATGCACCGTGAGATTGGAAGTGATTTTGAGCCAAGAACCAGCAGCAAACCAATGGAACAGTGACGATGTCCAAGCTGTTGCAAAGTTGGAATTGCTCTCGGATTTGGGAGGATTCTATGGTGTATGGCAGCGGATTGTTGGTGTTTGTGGAGAGGTGAGATGGAGGCTAGCTTGGGTGGATGGTTCACAACTTCAGAAGGCTTCCACAAGGTGGAAGAAAGTTGCAATGGAGATACAAGCAAGGATGACTCTCGGAAGAAGGAATTGCGCTTTCATTTGAGCAGAATTTCTTTACTTGATTTCCAAAAGTGAGTTACAACCTTTGCCAATGAGATTTCATAGATCAATCTCAAGGCCATGCATGGGAAATGCCTAGATCCACAATTTACGAATCTTAGGTCAGCTCATTACACATGTGCAAAGTGTGTATGGCTTCTAGAAAGCCTTATGAAACACATGTGAAAAACTATGCGCATATGTAGCAAATACAATCACTAATGTCGCCCCTCCTATGCTATGCACACCCCTCTTTATGTAGCCAAAAGTCCACTTTACCCTTCTCCATGTTTTGGCACATTTGTAGCATCTCCTTGGTCTCCAATCTTCCATCCAAAAATAGCAAAGAGTATTTGACCTTCCTATGGTGCTAGGCCTTCTTGTATCATCCCTTCCCTCTTGAGAAGGATTTGCCGTCAAATCCAAAGGGTCTTCATCTTCACTATCATAACCTGCAAAAGGTTTAAGATCAGATACATTGAAAGTAGCATGAACACCATATTCAGGAGGAAGATCAAGTTGATAAGCATTAGGATTAATCCTCTTTAAAACTTTAAAAGGACCATCTCCTCTAGGATTGAGTTTGGATTTTCTTAGTTNAGGAAATCTTTCCTTTCTAAGATGAACCCAAACTAGATCCCCTTCATTGAAGATCAACTCTTTTTTGCCTTTATTATGTTTCTTGGCATATTTCTCATTTTGTTGTTGAATTTGAACTTTAACCCTTTCATGCATTTCTTTGATAAACTTAGATTTAGATACCCCATCTTGATGAACAAAATCAATAGAATTTGGAAGGGGTATTAAATCCATAGGAGTTAAAGGATTAAAGCCATATCCAACCTCAAAAGGAGACATTTTAGTAGTTCCATGAACTACTCTATTGTAGGCAAACTGATAAGGTCGACTTTGGCGAGGAACCGTAGATCCGGTATAGATCGAGCTATGAATCGAACCAAAAGATGCAGCGGAAGACAGACAACGGAAGATAACCCTAGGTTTGTGGTCTGACCGGTGAGAAAGGCTAAGGTTGGGAGTTTTAACCGGTACAAAGAGAGATCTCACCGATTGAATCGGTGGAATGAAGGAAATCTCGGACTCAATCGGTGAAAAGGATGGGAAATGGTGAGGCAAGGTGTTTAATCGGTGGATTTTGGAAAACAAACGGTGGAAAGGTGTTTAAACAAGGAATCAATCGGTAGAAATGGTTGGAAATGGTGAAACGGAGGAGAAATGAAGCTTACCGTGTAGGAGGCATTGTGGATCTTTGAGGAGAATAAATTTGGGATGAAAACCCTAGCAGATGGAGTAAGGCGAGAAATGAAATGGCGAAGTTTGAGTCTGCGAGAGTTTAAGTGGACGTGGTGGTGACGCTGACGCAAGAAGCGTGGCGTCTGATGAATGGTGCAGCGTGGAGTAATGGTGACTCACGTGACGTTTGAAGAGTGAGAAGCTCTTGCAAAATTGAAAAAAATGAGGTTGTGTGCTTTGAAAGGAGGCTAGAGGTCTTTGGACTCTCTAGCCAATGACTTTCAAGAGAGAATTAGTTCTGGATTTCAGAAATCTAATTCTCATTCAGCTTAAAAGTGAAGTACAATAAGGTAGGCATGACTATTTATAGGACTAGAGGTCCTACATGCCTAACACAATACAAAATACATCAAAGAAATACTAAACTAAAGAAATTGGGCTTGGGCCCCNCGTATCATCCNCNNCCCCTTNNNAAGGATTTGTCCTCAAATCTTGATGGTTTGCTAGAGGACTTATTATTGTAGACTTTATACAAGTTCCTCCTGGATCAAAAATTAATCTGCAATAAACATCAAACATATCTTGAATTAGCTTTATTTGACCCAATAAGATATATAGAGAAATATGTTTAGAAAAAGGTTTCCTAAATTTGAAATTTTCTAATTTATTATAAGGAAACCTTNCTTTATTTGAAAATTTATTTTTGTCTTGAGTTAGTGATAACTTGGAAAATATCTCTAACTCAAGTCTTTGATTGCCATGTTTTAAAGATTGCAACTTTTGAAAAGGTTGAATGGCAATGTTTTGAAAAGAAAAGATAGAATTAGATCATTCAATAACAAATGGTAAGTGAAAAGATAGAAAACCTCCCCTTAAAAATTTGTGTTCCATTGTAAGAGTAGGGGATGTTGCCCTCCATTGTTCTTTCTTCTTTTCTTCCATGTCTTCCTGATGAGTCGATATTTTATTGATTTCTCTTAGTTTATTGTGCTAGAATTAATCAGGGAATTGTGCTTAATTGTCTAGTATTTTCCCGTTTTTCCTAATTATGCTTAATTTGACTGGAAATTCTAATTTTAATTAATTTGAATTTTCTGAGCTAATTATTTGCATTATTATTTTCAGGGAAAATTTTGGAAACACAAATTGGGACATTTGGTGGAGACAAATTAATTCAAGACTCTCTTTTTAGACATTTTAAATTTTAGTTATCTTGTAATTTAGTAGTTTAGGATTTTTAGACAAACTTTTACATTGTGGGCCAATGTTGAAAAATTTCATGATAGGCCCAAACTTTGAGGGACACTTGGCACCAAACCCTAGGGTTTTAGGGTGGACCCCACCTCATTTTAGAACACATGTCTTAGGGGATTGTGACCTAGCAGTCGTCACTTTTGTTGGAGGCATTTTTACTCACGACATTTTTGGAGGGAGCTGGAACGCTTCTCTCGNCAATTGGAAAAGAGGGGGCTGCAACATTTTGGAAGGAGAGCTTCGGAACAATGTTTTTATTGTTAGATTGTGGATGAATGAATGAAGACATGGCGATTGAATGAAGTGATGTTACAGCCACTTGTGCATTTAAATATTCCAAAGCTTTTCAATTTAAATACATTCAGCATTTACCTTGGATTTGGTGGTTTGGTGTCACGACCCTTGTTGGATGAAAGGGAGTCCTGCTGCAACACCCATCAAAGAAATACACGTTAATCTCCTTTCTTTGACAAACCATCTTTATTTTAATATTTCATTTTCTTGATTTGAATGGAGTAGTACGATGATTTAGTTTGGATGCTGTAGATGATTCTTATTATGCATTTTACTTTCCTTGCTTTTCTTTTAATGAATTGGAACTTGATGCAACAGTTTCTTTGCTTTCATTAAATTAAAGAATAGATTAGGTGGAACTAAGGATGGGACGTCCTGGTAGCTAGCTAAATTGTTTTTTTTTTCTTTTTCCTTTATTTCCTTGAGAATGAGAAGTGATTGAATGGGAGTAGTTGAAGGAGATACGATGATTGAGTGCTGATGGAAGAAGGTCACGGTTCCAATTTTCTATTTCATTCAAATGAGATGTTTTGATTTTAATTAAAGAGTAGGTGGCAGCCGGTTTTGTGCAGAAATTTATTGCTTTTATTTATTTGGGAATGAAGAAGTAATTAGATGGAAGGAGGTGTGTGTTGTACGGAGGTGATAATTTTGAGAGATGTAATTTTCAGTTTTCAGTTGAAGAAGACAAATGTGTCACGGTTAGATAGTTGGACTTTAGAAGCAATTGTAATTTCCAATTCCTTTGAGAACTGTCACGTCTGGGAAGCAAATTCCTTTTTCTTAGAAGCACACGGTGCAATTCCTTTTGCTGCAAATCATTACATGGAGAACATCTTATTTCAATTAGAATTGATCTTGAGGCACGTGAATGGTAGAATTTTTTTTTTTTTTATTTCTCTTGCTTTAGAATATTTCACTTTATGTGTTGAATTGTTTGTCATCTTTTTAATGTAGTTTTTCATTTTAATGGATTTAATTATATTTAGATATTTGTTTGTTACAGTGTTGGGTTTAGCATTTTCACTCTCTTTAATGCTTTCTATGATGTTCGAATGTGTTTAATTTTTTATTTTTAATTTCGTCAGTTGCATTCATAAACAAAACTTTTCATAAACCCCCCCTACTTCGTGTTTGACCTGATTCTCGAACCACATTTGGTCCTTGAGAGACGACCTAGGGGTCATTCCCTAGCTATACTCCATTTCTAAATTGCAATCAAATTTGTATGGGCCACGACACCCATCAAATTTTGGCGCCGTTGCCGGGGACCAACGATTCGGTTTTAGGTCTTTTGTTGTGTTAGTGTGTGTTGTGTCTTGTCTTGTTTTGTGAGTGTGATGTTCTGTTTTGTGTGTTCTTCATTGTGTGTTGCATTTAGATAGGCTTAGTTGCATATTTTCAGTGCATTCTTCTTTCCCCCTTCTTTTACATGTCTACCTATTTTCGTTATGTGGATATTGTTTCTTCTGCCTATGTCCATGACTTTAATTCTCCTCCTGCTTGTTACTCTGATATTGCTTCTCATATATACTCTGCTGATTTCTATGTTGAGAACAGAACGGTTCCTCCTCCATCTCATGAGAGTGCTCCTAGGGAGCCACTTCCAATTGATAAGGAGGATATTCGTTGTGTTTTCAATACTGGACTGATAGATTTGCTGTCTAGGTTTCATGGTTTTGCAGGTGAATGCCCATATAGACATTTGGAGGAGTTCTACACCATCTACTCTTCAATGAAACCTCCAAATGTCTTGGATAAGGACATGTTCTTAAGGGCATTTGAATACTCGTTAGCTGGAGCGGCAAGGTATTGGCGGTTTTGTCTTCCTTGTGGATCCATCACCAATTGGAAAGATCTTAAGCAACTCTTTTTGGAAAGATTTCGCCCTTCACAACATCAATATCAAGAACCACCATTCCAGAATGCTTGTATGCCTCCCCTTGTCCAGGAACCACAACAGTTGCAGTTTCATGAGCCTGCACAAGCAACTCCTCATCCTTCCACTACTTCTCAGCCTACATTGAAGGAGTTATTGGAGCAGATAACTATTCTGAACATTCAGTTCCAGCAAGTGAACATGGAGTTTCAACAGGAGACCAGAGCTTCCTTTCAGAGTTTGACTGATCAGATGGGGCAGATGGCCACTCAACTCACTGAGGAA
>NW_014543233.1:203412-204862 GCF_000741045.1 Vigna radiata var. radiata | reverse complement strand
TTAATTAAAGAGTAGGTGGCAGCCGGTTTTGTGCAGAAATTTATTGCTTTTATTTATTTGGGAATGAAGAAGTAATTAGATGGAAGGAGGTGTGTGTTGTACGGAGGTGATAATTTTGAGAGATGTAATTTTCAGTTTTCAGTTGAAGAAGACAAATGTGTCACGGTTAGATAGTTGGACTTTAGAAGCAATTTTAATTTCCAATTCCTTTGAGAACTGTCACGTGTGGGAAGCAAATTCCTTTTTCTTAGAACCACACGGTGCAATTCCTTTTGCTGCAAATCATTACATGGAGAACATCTTATTTCAATTAGAATTGATCTTGAGGCACGTGAATGGTAGAAATTTTTTTTTTTTATTTCTCTTGCTTTAGAATATTTCACTTTATGTGTTGAATTGTTTGTCATCTTTTTAATTTAGTTTTGCATTTTAATGGATTTAATTATATTTAGATATTTGTTTGTTATAGTGTTGGGTTTAGCATTTTCACTCTCTTTAATGCTTTCTATGATGTTCGAATGTGTTTAATTTTTTATTTTTAATTTCGTCAGTTGCATTCACAAACAAAACTTTTCATAAACCCGCCCCCCCGCACACTTCGTGTTTGACCTAATTCTCGAACCACATTTGGTCCTTGAGAGACGACCTAGGGGTCATTCCCTAGCTATACTGCATTTCTAAATTGCAATCAAATTTGTTTGGGCCGCGACACCCATCACTTCCTTTTCAAGTTCTTCCTTCTCTTCCTCTTCCTTTCTTTCTTTCTCTCTTATTTTCTCTTCTTCTCTTCTCTCTTGTACTGTTCTCTCTCTTTCTTCTGCTTCTCTTCTCACTAGTTCTCTTCTCACTCTTTCTTCCTCTTCTTTTCTCTCTTGTCTCTCTATTCTTTCTTGTAATTTCCTATGTTCTCTCTCAAATCTCCTTTTACTTTCCTCATTCAAGAACTTCATGAGTTTTTCTCTAAACTCTGTTTCCCTTTGATAGAATCCACTTAAATTTTGAATGAACAACTTGCCTTCTCTAATAAGCTCTCCCATATGTTCTAAGTTACTTTGAATATTTGGAGGCACAAACTCTTTTCTCAAACAAGCTTTCAATTCTTTCCAATTATGAATAGGAGATTTTCTACCTATCCTAACATGATATGCTCTTTCATCCCACCACTCTCTTACATACCCTTCAAACTTGGAAATGTAAAGATTCATGATATAGGATTCACAGCCACGAGAATAATAGGATTCAGATTGACTTCTTCTAACCATAAAGAAATGCATGTCATTAATTTCCTTTTCCCAAGCTAAGTATGTTAATGCANCAATATCCTCACCAAAGAATGGAATATTTTCCCTAGCTTGTTTATACAAATTATCCTCAATCCTATCAAACTCATGAAATGAACAAGTCTTTCTTCTAGCTTTATCATGTTCTCTTTTAATTTCTTTAAGACTAA
>NW_014543233.1:198105-200037 GCF_000741045.1 Vigna radiata var. radiata | reverse complement strand
TAAGACCCCGAATACGTTCGGACTCTAATGTGACAAAGTCACACCTACACGTGAAAAGCATACACATGCAAGACAATCAAATTCTACTCCTAAACACCTGTCTACCTATGCTAAAATTAAAATAAAGCAATCAAGAAAGGTTGCCAAGAATGGAAAGAGCACCAAGGAGTCTTCCAAACTTGGACTTATAAAAGGCCCTTTACAAACCAGAGAAATAAAAACTAACAGTAACATTGGGCTGACACAAGCCCATCAAATACACAGAAAAAAATAAAAAAAAAAAAATTACAAAAACATTAATTCCTATGCTACGGCCCAAATTATTGATGAAGAATCACGGCCCAGATCTTATTCCTTGCTTCAGAAATTAGTGTAACATGCTAATCAACTCAATGTACAGAGAATAAAGTGAAGCAAGTCAGGATTCAGTGCAGATTTCAACAATTTAATCAGATCACAAGATCAACAATCATATTCATAACAGTGAGTATATCAATGAATTCAACAAGCAATGTTTGAAACGAAATGAGTGCAAGGACAGTTTAAACATTCACAGGCACAACAATCAGCTTAAAGAAAAAAAATGACGGCAGTTGCAGTTTAAACAGATTCAGATGCGCCAATCTGATCATTCAAACTCATGTTCCTGCACAGTGAGCAATCTCAAATCAGTTAGAACTAAATTTCTCTGAAATGGCCAAGCAAATTAGGCTAAAATCAGCCTTACAAAACTCACATCACTCAGGCTTCTCATTAGAACTTCTAAACACACAAATTGGAAACGTTTGGAAGGGAGATTCTCCCTTGACAGTTTAAGCTAGATAGTCTTTCAGACCACCACCACCTAGGATGCTACCAAGCACACATCCTTTCTCCAATTTTCCATTTTCCAGAATGATACAACTTCTCAAGAATAAATGGCTAGGCTAAAGCAATGGCAAAACAGGACAAGACAAGATAGCAGAGCAAACAGACTCACAATAAACTCTAGATCAGATTTGAAAAGCAAGTAAAGCTCAAAATTAAGAAATGCAGATCAGAGTTTACACAGATTGAAANAAAACCGAGACAGCAATCAAGACAAGCAATAAACAAAGCTTTCAAGAAAGGAGGCACTCAAATAGATCCTATGATTGGCACTAGAACAGATTTAAAAACAATAAAAGACAAACAATAAGCTGCTGAGATGTTTAAGAAAAGTTAGTCTAGGTTGCATCAGGTTTCAAATTTGAACTTGCACTGGTCTTTCAGCTTCTTTTCTTTTTATATTTTTTTTAAATGACTGAAATGTTGCCTATGAATTGTGTATTTAAGATATCACACAGGAACCAAGCTTTTGCTGCAAGTTTACACAAATGTAGATGCACCATACAGACCTCAGATGTAATCAATCAAAGCAACAACTTGTTAAAGAAAAATGCCAAAAATTTGGTGGTGTAAACTATGTAAATGGTTGGGGTAGCTATAACCCGTGGTTTCCTTGCATCATCAGTTTCAAATCACTAAAACAAACTTGTTTGTAAAACAACTTGATGCAAAACACACTATCTCAAAATTTGACTTAGGCAGCCCTCAAAATTACTCAAACGAAGCAACTGAACCACTCAAATTTTTACTCAAGGAATCAAATGACTTTTGAACATTTAATTGGAACCAGAACAACACTCAAACTTGCAGAAGACAATAGAAATGTAATTCAAGATGTTCAGCAGTGAGACTAATGCCAAACCAGATTAAAAACAACATAAATGACTCAAACTAAGATAATGCAGATCGGTCAACTGCAGAATGTGCTAAACTGTTTGTCGCAATGTGTAACCAAGCTCATGCCAAGCATGTCATTGCTCTTATGGTTTGCACATGTTACCAGCTCAACTTTGTACAACAGATTTGATTTCAAAAATCAAAACAGATTCACTTCAGAACTTCAAA
>NW_014543233.1:193407-197105 GCF_000741045.1 Vigna radiata var. radiata | reverse complement strand
TGAATTTTCTGAGCTAATTATTTGCATTATTATTTTCAGGGAAAATTTTGGAAACACAATTTAGGACATTTGGAGTGCTATCAATTAAATTCCAGACTCTCATTTTAGACATTTTAAATTTTAGTTATCTTGTAATTTAGTAGTTTAGGATTTTTAGACAAACTTTTACATTGTGGGCCAATGTTGGCAAATTTCATGATAGGCCCAAACTTTGAGGGACACTTGGCACCAAACCCTAGGGTTTTAGGGTGGACCCCATCCTAATTTTTGGAGACACATGGCCTAGGGATTAAAGGGGAGCAGTCGTCACTCTAAAATTTTATTCTCGGAAGAACTAATTTTGGCTGAACGTTTTTTTTTCTTGGCTGGAACCATGCTTCATCTATTAGATTTTGGTTGAATGGGAAACGTTGCATCATGCTGCCGTCCAACAATTTCTTAATTGCATTCTCGTTGCTTTCTATTTCCGTTTTTTTTTTATTTATTCAGTGATTTAATTATTTTTTTAAGGTGCAGCAAGTTTCAACTCTTTGCTTGTGTCCAGCAGCTCATTTAGATTTATTGGAAGTGCAGTACGGGTTCTTGACTTTGCCTAGCTTTGGATCAGCACCGTCACATCATTCTTCTGCAATGGAGTTGAAAAAGAAAAGGGTTTAGTAATTGCTTCCTAGACTTGGCACTTATTTCATTTGGAATTTACCATGTTTTACTTTTAAGCTTAATTGATTGAATCAAATGTGGGTCAGGTGATTGGACGTTTTTTTTGGGTTTTATTTCACTTTGAATCATTGAAGAAGTGTCTAGGTAGTGGTAGTTATTGATTCCCGTGAATGAGGTGCTAGCATTTCTTTGTTTTCATGAAATACAATTTTAATTGTTTTTCCTCAGTAAAAAAAAAAAGTGTTGATTTAATTGGTTTGTAAGTGGGCTCCACGGTGAATTAACTTTGGATGCAAAAGCAAAGAGAAGTGCAATGCTGCAGCACTTTCCCTCACGAAAATTCTAATTGATTGAAAGCACTTGAGTATGGCCTTGGTCACGTTGTTGGAAGAGGGAAATACTTCCCATTTTTTTTATTTTATTTTTTTATTTTCTTCAAATGAAACCATAGAACTTATCAAGTCATGGCTGAAGTAAAAAGTTTTATTTATTTATTTATTTATTTTTCTTTTTTTTGTTTTCATATTTTTTTTAGAAAGCAACGTTGCTGATGATGAGAGGAGGGAGTTTTATTAAATTATTTTTTACGTTTCTTTGAAGAGCACGTATGGAGCAAGTTTAATTTAATTTACAAATGCATTTAAGTTTTTGGGCATAATTTGCTATTGAAGTTTTTACGGGTATTATTCATATTTACTATGTTTCAAGCCTTATTTTTTTTCTTCTGTCATTCATGTTTAATTAATTGCCATCCATTTTATTTTTTTTAGTGACTTATCTTTTATCTTTATTTTTATTTTAATTCTAGTGTTCACTTTAAAGATTTTAATTATGCTTAGTGTGTTTAATTTCCATTTTAATTTAGTCATTTGCATTTACAAAAAACTTTCAACCCCCCCCTTCGTGTCTGACCTAATTCTCGAACCACATTTGGTCCTTGTGAGACGACCTAGGAGTCACTTCCTAGTCTATACTGCATTCTTTTATGCACATCAAATTTGTATGGGCTGCGACAACCCATCACCGTGTGGGAGGCGTTGTGGATCTGTGAGGAGAATAAGCGTGGGATGAAAACCCTAGCAGATGGAGTAAGGCGAGAAATGAAATGGCAAAGTTTGAGTCTGCGAGAGTTTAAGTGGACGTGGTGGTGATGCTGACGCAAGAAGCGTGGCGTCTGATGAATGGTGCAGCGTGGAGTAATGGTGACTCAACGTGACGTCTGATGAGTCGGAAGCACTTGGAAAATTGAAAAAAAATGAGGTTGTGTGCTTTGGAAGGAGGCTAGAGGTCTTTGGACTCTCTAGCCAATGACTTTCAAGAGAGAATTAATTCTGGATTTCAGAAATCTAGTTCTCATTCAGCTTAAAAGTGAAGTACAATAAGGTAGGCATGACTATTTATAGGCATGCCTAACACAATACAAAATACATCAAAGAAATACTAAACTAAAGAAATTGGGCTAGGGCCCCGCGTATCACAAACTCTACATGAGGAAGGTACTCATCCCAAGATTTGTGATTTCCTCTTAGAACTACCCTTAGTAAGGTGGAAAGAGATCTATTTACTACCTCAGTTTGGCCATCTGTTTGAGGATGGCAAGTAGTAGAAAAAGATAACTTAGTCCCTAATCTAGACCATAAGGTCCTCCAAAAGTGACTAAGAAATTTTGTATCTCTATCCGAAACTATTACCTTAGGTAGACCATGAAGTTTCACCACATCTCTAAAGAATAGTTTTGCAATGTTGCTTGCATCATCTACTTTGTGGCAAGGTATAAAATGAGCCATTTTGCTAAATCTATAGACCACCACAAAGATAGAATCAAAACCCCTAGAAGTTTTGGGAAGTCCTAACACAAAATCCATACTTATCTCTTCCCAAGGGGTTGATGCAACATGCAAAGGAGTATAAAGTCCATGAGGCATTGATTTAGACTTGGATTCCAAACAAGTAATGCATTTAAAACAATGCCTTTGAACATCCCTTCTCATGTGAGGCCAACAAAATTTTTCTTTCAACATGCCAAGAGTCTTTTCTACCCCAAAATGTCCCATTAAACCACCCTCATGTGTCTCTTTGACAAGGAGTTTTCTATGGGATCCTTGAGGGATGCAAATTTTTCCTTCTTTAAAAAGATACCCCTCTCTCACATAAAATCCTCCTTGAGACTTGTGAAGACATTCCTCATACATATGGGAAAATTCAGGATCTTGTGAATACAACTCATTGATGTTATTAAATCTAAGAATTTGAGCTTCCAATGTGGCTAAGAGATTAATTTTTCTTGATAAAGCATCAGCCACCACATTGGATTTCCCTTTCTTGTATTTAATAACATAAGAGAATTGCTCAATGAATTCTAACCACTTAGCATGCCTCTTTTGTAACTTGTGTTGACTCTTCAAATATTTAAGTGATTTATGATCAGTATGAATGATAGTTACAAAAGTTCTTTGTCATAGATGGGATAATTACAAAAGGCACCATGAAGNTTTTCACTAAAATATGCAATGGGGTGTCCTTCTTGTAATAATACAGCACCTATGCCAAATCCTGAAGCATCACATTCTAGCTCAAAAGTTTTGGCAAAATTTGGCAAAGGTAGAATGGGTGCTTGTGTGAGCTTCTCTTTAAGAAGCTCAAAAGCTTTTGTTGTTTTTCCCCCCAATGGAAGGTAACATCCTTTTTCACCAACTCATTGAGGGGTGAAGAATGACTAGAGAAGTTAGGAACAAATCTTCTATAAAAGCTTGCCAACCCGTGGAAGCTCCTTACTTCGCCTAAATTCTTTGGAGGAGGCCAATTTTGTATGGCCTTTATTTTTTCTGGATCCACATGAACCCCTTTTTTGGTGACCACAAATCCAAGAAATATGACACTATCAACACAAAAGGTACACTTGTCAAANTTTGCAAACAATTTGTNNTTTCTANGAATTGTTANAACAACTCTCAAATGATTTTCATGAGTTTGCAAATTTTGACTATATACCAAGATGTCATCAAAGTAAACAACTACAAACTTCCCAATGCAATCCC
>NW_014543233.1:187757-192927 GCF_000741045.1 Vigna radiata var. radiata | reverse complement strand
CTCAATCTCCTTAGTTTCTTGGGGGTTTGTCCTATAGGTAGGCCTATTAGGAAGAATTGCCCCTGGAATGAAATCAATTTGATGTTCTATTCCTCTTATGGGTGGAAGCCCTTTTGGAATTTCTTATGGAAATAGATCATCAAATTCTTTCAAAAGTTTTTGAATGGGTGAAGAAAGAGTTGAAGTCTTTGAATCACTAGATGTGCATGTAAGTGTCCCTTGACAAAGAAGAAGGTATGAAGGTTGCTCAACTTGAAGTGTATTGATTAAAGTCTTTTTGTTTAAAAGAACTTCATGTTGAGTGACCTTAGGTAGCACACTTGTCTCACCACTCTCCTTTCTTTTTGACTTTCTCTTTTGAGCCCTTTCTTGCTTCCTTAAAGACTTCATTTGTGCTTGATCCTGAGCCACTTGGGTAGGAGTCAAAGGATGAAGCACAAATTTCTTGTCTTTTTGATGTATGGTGATGGTATTGGTTAGACCATGGTGAATACTTTGATGATCAAATTGCCATGGTCTCCCCAATAACACATGACATGCTTCCATGGGAACTATATCACATAAAACTTCATCTTTGAAGTTCCCAATGGAAAATGCCAATTTCACTTGATTCTTGACTATTATATCCTCATCTTCATTTAGCCAATGAAGTTTGTAAGGTTTTGGATGGGGTATAATGTCAAGCTTCAACTTCTCAACCAACCTTGTGCTACAACAATTGCAACAAGACCCGCTATCAACAATGAGAGAACAATGATTTTCTTGAATTTTACATCTTGTATGGAAGATGTTCTCTCTTTGTGATAGGTGTTCTAGACTTGGTTGGTTGCTAAGTATCCTTCTTATCATGCGAAGTTGTCCATCATCAGCATATATTTCCTCTTCTCTTTCTTCTTCCTCATTCTCACTTTCACTAGCTGGGGTGTCACTTTCACTACTATAAATGTCCTTGCCTTTCAAAATGATGTTTCTTTTTGTAGGACATTGAGTAGCTACATGACCCCTTCCTAGACATTTAAAGCTCTTGATTTCACTTGTTCTTGTGTGTGAAGTGGATTCTTTCTTGGGTTTCTCTTCTATTTTGGCTAGAGGTTTAAAGGGCTCTTTTTCTTTAAAAGTTTTCTTTTCAAAGATAGGTTGAACTTGAACTCTTTTAGAAGAGGATTTTCTCAAATTTTGTTGTTCTACCTTGATACACATTTGAACAAGATCATTCAAATCTCTATAAGGTAGAAGTTCAACTCTATCTCTAATGTCAAAATTAAGCCCACTTAAAAACCTAGCCAAAGTAGTTTCCGAACCCTCTATTATGCCTGCCCTCATCATATATAACTCCATCTTTTTTCTATATTCTTCAACTGTCACAGACCTTTGTTGTAACCTTTGGAGTTTATCCATGAGTTCCCTATTGTAATAGGAGGGAATGTGTCTCCTCCTAAGGGCAGACTTGAGNTCATTCCAATAGTGGATGGGAGGGGCTTGATGTCTAAGCCTCTCTTGGACTAAGGCAGTCCACCAATACATTGCATACCCTTGAAAACTTAAGGTAGCTAGAGAGACCTTTCTCTCTTCACTTACTTGGTGGCAAGCAAATAATTGTTACACCTTCATTTCCCAATCAAGATAAGCCTCAACATTGACCTTCCCATGGAAGTGAGGCAACACAACATTGACTTCTTTAGGGTGATACAAGAGGGTCTAGCATCATGACACACATAGGACCTATCGCAAGAGGAATGGCAAAAAAGCTTCAAGAAGAGTATTCTCCAAAAGGTCAAGTACTTTTTGCTATCTTTGGATGGGAAATAGGAGATCAAGGAGANACTACAAAATTGCCAAAGCATGGAGAAGGGTAAGATGGTCATTGCNACAAAAAAGGGGAGGTGTCCTTATCAAAATATGGGGCTGCATTGGAAACTTCTCTTTTAGCTTCAGATTGTAGCACTTACACGTGATAGAATAAGTTTTCTAGAAGAGCATCACATTTTGCACATGGTTGTACACGTGGAGGTAGATCCACATTTCTTGGAGTCACATTTCTTTCTTTGCATTGCCGAGAGGTTGGTTTATAAAACCTCTAAGGTAGCCATTGTAATACACTTTGGATTATATGAGAAATTTCTTCAAATCTGAAATTCATCTCTGCCAAGCAAATGCTTACCAAAGTCACCTTTTCCATCAACTCTCTCCCACCTCTTAGCTTTCTTCCAACAATGGAGGCTGCCCGAAGCTAGGATCACTTCATTCCTTCTCTGCCGCCACCAACATCCACTCAGCTCCATCCAGTTTCCGCTGCCACCTGCTGGAACCTCTGCTTTCTTGGGTTCTACCTTCAACCAGGCAATGGAGAGGCTTATCAAGTGGTATTCAGAGCCTTGTTGCTGATCCACATTCCAGATAAGTCACTGTTTCATTGCTTTCATCCGTGTTGTGTTGCTCTACTCCTAAATTCACTGTTTCATTGAGTTTTCCATACTGCATCTGTGTGAGTGAGCTTTTGGTGTTTATTCACTTGCTCCTTAGTGTTTCCTCCACATTTTAATCGGTGCATCTTGTGTGTTCTTCATTCTATTCAGCTTTAAATTTCAGATTTCAGTTTTGTCAAGTCTTGTGCTATGATTTCAGCAGTTTTTAATTGTTATTTTGTTTTCCATTCAGCAACTGTGTCTCTGTGTTTGAGTTAGATCAGTGCAGTGATAGCTCTTCATTGATCTTAAAAAGCATCAAGACATTGTCTAACTTTGATCACATGGGCTTAGCATTGAAGTGAACACTCAATTTTACAAGATTTTTTTTTAAAATTCTGCATCAGAATTTCTGTTTTCGGATCTGGAATCATTTTGCTTCGTTGATTCAGTCCAGATCTGTGATGTTTGGTGTTTGCAACAAGTTTCTTTCGTGATTTAAAACTTGTTTCAATTGTATACAAGCCATTTGCATCATTGAATCACAAAAACCATAGCTGAGTTACGGAATTTCACAAAAATACAACAACAAAATCCACTGTTGCATCTGTTTCTGTTATGAAAATTCACATCTGTGATTCAGAGGTGTTAGCAAGTTGTCTTCTTGGTTTGAATTGATGTCTACCACTTCAACAATTGATCAATTCAGATCTGAAGTTTGGGGTTGAGAGCAATTAAGTTGATGCAGCAAAATCTATCATAACAATTTCTCTGTTTCTGGTTTAAAAATTGAACTCTGCACCGTGTTCTTCTGCTTTGCAAGTCAGTAGGCCACTTCAATTATGCTAGTTTTATCTTCTAAAGCTAGATCTAGACTTAATTTCCTTGAATTTCTTGTGCTTAAATCAGTTTGAATCCAGTCAAGAGTGAATTCTTTGGACTGCTGCAGTTTTCATGTATTTTTCTGCATAATTTGGCAAGTGGAAGGGTGAAATTGCATATTTGCTGGTTTTTGTGCTATTAGAACTTTAAAACCACTTTGTTTGATCATTTAAAATGTGTCCAAACTGATTTTATGGTCAGATCTATACCAATGCACAAAATCACTCTATCACTTCCTGATTTGGCTTGAATTCATCTAGTAGCATAGCCAATTTTCTTAAACAGTTGTTTTATGTTGAATTGATGAGCTAAACATCTGTTAAAAGTACATCAAAATTGGGAGGTTACTGTTCATATGGTCAATTTTCGGATTGGCTTATAGACCTTGATTGAATACCTCATTTTTGGTCACTTTTGGGAAGTGTCATAGCCAATTTCTGCTGTAGTTTGTTTTCTGAGTACTTAACTGCCTGCATCTATTCATTATCACCATATAAACTTGCTGGAAACCATTATACATCCTATTTCATATCAATCACTCTTAATTCAAAATTCCAAACCAGTTTTTCATGTGCAGCCAGCTTTGAACAGTTTTGAAATTGAGTTTAATTGTTGATGGTGTGGATTGGCAAAAGCTAGGAGAAAAGTATCTCTGTTTTGCTAACCACTGTGATTGAGAAGTAACATCTAAAAGAAGCTTGAAACTCCCGCAATCCAGTAGTTAAAAGTTAGTCCCAGCAGAAACATCTATATGTAGTTTTCTTTGAGACATTTCATCAAACACTTTGCCAATTTTGGAGAATTGATGTGAAAATTGTATACTGTAGCATGTGTGTTTTTTTTATTGCTTTGTGAATCTGTTCTAGAGCCATTCTAAGGTCCTTTTGAGTGCCAACCTTTATTGCAAACCGAATTAATTGCTTGATTGTCTTGATTGGAAATCTATCACCAAGTGTTTGATGAAAGTCCTTGGTGCAAATTCTGTTTGATATTTCTAGCAGTAGCAAAATCTATTTTCTGTGGCAATTAACCTTGATCTGGTGGATTCTTTGTGAGTGTTTTGTGGTTGCAGAAAAGCTTCAAGCAATTGCCTATTGTTGGTAGCATATTAGAAAGAAGATTGGTGAGGTTAAAGTTGGTTGAAGGGTGGCTTGGTGTTGCAGATTTCTCACGACAATGCAGAAATTGCTCCAGACTTTGTTGCAGCAATAGCAACTGCTGGACAAAGTGTGAAACACCATGAGTTAGCCTCCTTTTTGACTGCAACTGTGAGCTTTGTGTGGCTACATCTAGTGCCAACAAGTTTCCTTTGAAGAGAAGCCAAAGTTGCACTTCTAAACCCCTTCCATTGTTACTTTTCCTTGCTGAAAATTGTGTAAATTGTTGTTTTTGGTTTTTGCTTGTAAAGGGGCAAATTCAAGCAAGTGAGGTGGTAGAGTTCACAAGTGCTCTTCCCTCATTTGTTAACTAGACTCATGAAGTCTCACAACCTAAAATTGAGTAGTCGGTGAGTGTGTCTTAGATCCAAAGTCTAAGCTTCACCTTAGGAGACCTCACCTTTACTTTTCCATCTTTATTTTATTAAGCTTTCATTGTTTTACCATTCAAGGACTAGGAGCGTGCCTAGAGTCCGAATTTAGAGTCCCAATCCTTGTTGTCTTTCTTTGCTTTGTGTTTTCTTTGTTGTCTTTAACACTTAAGTGGATTTAAGAGTGATTTTGATCTAAGGACTCTAGTAAGTAGCTAGAAGCNTATTTGGCAAGGATAAGGCTTGGTACTTAAGCATTCCTAGTGAATCACCTCCCTTACCTGGAATATTGCTTCCAAGTGAAAATCTTTAGTCTTTATTTCAAGAATAACATTTAAGTCCACCATAATGTCTA
>NW_014543233.1:173473-185037 GCF_000741045.1 Vigna radiata var. radiata | reverse complement strand
CCATGGGAAAAACAACAAAAGCTTTTGAGCTTCTTAAAGAGAAGCTCACACAAGCACCCATTCCAGCTTTGCCAAATTTTGCCAAAACTTTTGAGCTAGAATGTGATGCTTCAGGATTTGGCATAGGTGCTGTATTATTACAAGAAGGACACCCAATTGCATATTTTAGTGAAAAACTTCATGGTGCATCTTGTAATTATCCCACCTATGACAAAGAACTCTATGCACTTGTGAGGGCTCTTCAAACTTGGGAACATTATCTTGTTGCCAAGGAGTTTATCATTCATAGTGATCATAAATCACTTAAATATTTGAAGAGTTAACACAAGTTACAAAAGAGGCATGCTAAGTGGTTAGAATTTATTGAGCAATTCTCTTATGTTATTAAATACAAGAAAGGGAAATCCAATGTGGTGGTTGATGCTTTATCAAGAAAAATTAATCTCTTAGCCATATTGGGAGCTCAAATTCTTGGAATTAATAACATCATTGAGTTGTATTCACAAGATCCTAAATTTTCCCATATATATGAAGAATGTCTCAACAAATCTCAAGGAGGATTTTATGTGAGAGAGGGGTATCTTTTTAAAGAAGGAAAAATTTGCATTCCTCAAGGATCACATAGAAAACTCCTTGTCAAAGAGACACATGAGGGTGGTTTAATGGGACATTTTGGGGTAGAAAAGACTCTTGGCATGTTGAAAGAAAAATTCTTTTGGTCTCAAATGAGAAGGGATGTTCAAAGGCATTGCTTTAAGTGTATAACTTGTTTAGAAGCAAAATCTAAATCAATGCCTCATGGACTTTATACTCCTTTGCATGTTGCATCAACCCCTTGGGAAGAGATAAGTATGGATTTTGTGTTAGGACTTCCCAAAACTTCTAGGGGTTTTGATTCTATCTTTGTGGTGGTAGATAGATTTAGCAAAATGGCTCATTTTATACCTTGCCACAAAGTAGATGATGCAAGCAACATTGCAAAGCTATTCTTTAGAGATGTGGTTAAACTTCATGGTCTACCTAAGGTAATAGTTTCAGATAGAGATACAAAATTTCTTAGTCACTTTTGGCGGACCTTATGGTTTAGATTAGGGACTAAGTTATCTTTTTCTACTACTTGTCATCCTCAAACAGATGACCAAACTGAGGTAGTAAATAGATCTCTTTCCACATTACTAAGGGTAGTTCTAAAGGGGAATCACAAATCTTGGGATGAGTACCTTCCTCATGTAGAGTTTGCCTACAATAGAGTAGTTGATGGAACTACTAAATTGTCTCCTTTTGAAGTTGTTTATGGCTTTAACCCTTTGACTCCTATGGATTTAATACCTCTTCCAAATTCTATTGATTTTATTCATCAAGATGGGGTATCTAAATCTAAGTTTATCAAAGAATTACGTCAAAGGGTTAGAGTTCAAATTCAACAACAAAATGAGAAATATGCCAAGACACATAACAAAGGCAAAAAGGAGTTGATCTTCAATGAAGGGGATCTAGTTTGGGTTCATCTTAGAAAGGAAAGATTTCCTCAACTAAGAAAATCCAAACTCAATCCTAGAGGAGATGGGCCTTTTAGAGTTTTAAGGAGGATTAATAATAATGCTTATCAAATTGATCTTCCTCCTAACTATGGTGTCCATACTACTTTCAATGTATCTGATCTTAAACCTTTTGCAGGATTTGATAGTGATGATGAATATCCTTTGGATTTGAGGACAAATCCTTCTCAAGAGGGAGGGGATGATACAAGAGGGTCTAGCATCATGACACACATAGGACCTATCACAAGAGGAATGGCCAAAAAGCTTCAAGAAGAGTATTCTCCAAAAGGTCAAGTACTCTTTGCTATCTTTGGATGGGAAATAGGAGATCAAGGAGATACTACAAAATTGCCAAAGCATGGAGAAGGGTAAGATGGTCATTGCAACAAAAAAGGGGAGGTGTCCTTATCAAAATATGGGGCTGCATTGGAAACTTCTCTTTTAGCTTCAGATTGTAGCACTTACACGTGATAGAATAAGTTTTCTAGAAGAGCATCACATTTTGCACATGGTTATACACGTGGAGGTAGATCCACATTTCTTGGAGTCACATTTCTTTCTTTGCATTGCCGAGAGGTTGGTTTATAAAACCTCTAAGGTAACCATTGTAATAACACTTTGGATTATATGAGAAATTTCTTCAAATGTGAAATTCATCTCTGCCAAGCAAATGCTTACCAAAGTCACCTTTTCCATCAACTCTCTCCCACCTCTTAGCTTTCTTCCAACAATGGAGGCTGCCTGAAGCTAGGATCACTTCATTCCTTCTCTGCCGCCACCAACATCCACTCAGCTCCATCCAGTTTCCGCTGCCACCTGCTAGAACCTCTGCTTTCTCGGGTTCTACCTTCAACCAGGCAATGGAGAGGCTTATCATAGGGGGTGGGGGTGCATGAGAATTTTGCCTATGCCTCCTAGAAGTAGAAGGCTGATGAGGGTAATAATCACCCATACTCAAAGATATCCCTCCCTCTTGAGAATTTTCACTCTGACTTCCCCTAGACTTACTTTCCCTTATCAATCTCAATTCATCTTGAATGAAAGCATTTTGAAGCTCTCTATTGACTCTTTCTTGATTCATTTCCTTTCTCATTTCATTGAGTTGATTGACTAAAGTTTGAAGAGTAAAATTTTCTTTTTGATTTTCACTATCACTAATCCTAGGAGAATGCCTTCTAGACATTATGGTGGACTTAAATGTTATTCTTGAAATAAAGACTAAAGATTTTCACTTGAAAGCAATATTTCAGGTAAGGGAGGTGAATCACTAGGATTACTTAAGTACCAAGCCTTATCCTTGACAAATATGCTTCTAGCTACTTACGAGAGTCCTTAGATCAAAATCACTCTTAAATCCACTTAAGTCTTAAAGGCAAAAAAGAAAACACAAAGCAAAGAAAGAACACAACCTAAACTTTAAATTCGGACCCCTAAGAGAGCTTCCTATTCGCACAAGATATATGCTATCTAGTCGAGAATTGGAAAAGCAATTAAAGTGAGGTCTCCTAGGTGAGGCTTAGACTTTGGATCTAAGACACACTCACCGACTACTCAATTTTAGGTTGTGAGATTTCTTTGAGTCTAGTTACAAATGAGGGAAGAGCACTTGTGAACTTGGTAAATGGTAAAGCAAATGCGAATTGGCTAAGGAATCATGTGTGCAGCTTTGGCTTCTCAGAACAAGGAGTGAACTATGCTTAATTCACACAAATCTCTCAACTGCAGGTGATCACTCAATTGAAACGAAATTCTGCAGCAAAACAGTGACTGCTGTTGCTGGTGCAGTTTTCAGTCACGGTTTTCCTTCCCAAAGAGCCATCTTCTTGCATCTGTTTCTCATCATTGAACCTTCTTTGATGCTTTCACTTGTGGTAATCCTTCTGAGGTACAAATCACCTATCCAACAAGCCAATTAGTCACGGGAAATGTCACCACAATTGCTAGAAATTTCACAGCCAATGGACAGCAACACCAGGAATTTCTTCAAACAGTTGGTGTGCAGAATGTTTAAAATTAGAAAAGCAAGCAATTAAGTGGGTGACAAACATGATGGCACCTCAAATGGATCCTAAGAATAGTTCTAGAACAGATTTAAAACGCAATAAAAGACCAGAAACCAGAATCAAGCACGAAATAGCTATGTAAAGAAATTGGACTAAACTGTTTGTTGAAATGTCTCAATGAACTTGCATTAAATTTTGATAGCAATGTTCAAAGGTGCAACCAGAATTTCGAAATTAAGATGTACTGGTACTATTCTGCCTTTTAATGTTTTAATCACTCTTTTTTTTATCTTGAACTTTTGATATTTTATGGACCAATGGCTTTTGTTACATCCACTCTTATTGAATCAAACAGCTAATCAATGCAGATTTTGAAATTACATAGCATAGCTCTCGGCAACAACAAAAAAATGCAGTCCAGAAATTTTGACCAAATGAACAGTGCTGCCTCTATGCTTTTTCCAATGATTCAAACATGTTTCAATGATGAATTAAGACTTGTTGAATCTAATTTGATGGATCAAAACAACATATATCAGAATTTCACTACTGCAGTACTAATTTTCCACTGAAATTCACAACTACCATGGTCAAAATGCACTTAGACTGTAATTATGGTTTGAAAACAGCAAGAATAGTTTGGAAATGGTATTTGAAAGTTGGTCAAACAGCAGAAACAGGTTGAAGATGATTGGCAATGATCTAGTACCAATCTAACTCAATTTATTCAGAATTTTGAATGCAACGAAGTGTAGCAGTTCAGTTTACTGTTTTTAGGTGCTTGCAACATAAGAAACACTTGGAATCAAATCAATTTCATCTTCCAAATGACTCAGACATTATCTCAATCAATTGTTGTTCAATAGAACAGTGCACAATGCCAAATGAACAGTGGAATTTCGTTGCAGCAGAAACACTTTCTGGAAAAACAGAAACAAAAACTGAAAGGCAATGCAGATCTGAATTTGGTTGGCAAATTTAAACACTTGAGCTCATCTCTTGATTGTTCATTGCTCTTAATTGGTGTAGCCACATCCAAACACTTTCAGAACCGTAAAACTTGGTTGAAAACCAGATTTGATGACAAAAACAGCAAATTAACCAAACATGACTAAGACAAACTGGAAATGATGCTCAAATGATTAAAATGACTCAAAGCAGCAAGAAATAACCGAATAAAATGATGAGAGACTCAAGCAAACACAACTAGTATCCAAGAAAAACTCAGAACAGAACTTAAACCACAGCAAAGATGTTGAACAGAATTGAAAAACCAGAAACAGAACAAGACATTGCAGAATTTTGTTGACAGCATGGAAATGGAAGAAAGAGCTACTTATCTCACGGTTCAAGCTAGAACCTAAGCTCTGAATACCACTTGATACATCAAGGGAGATGAAGGAAGATGCACCGTGAGATTGGAAGTGATTTGGAGCCAAGAACCAACAACAAACCAATGGAACAGTGACGCTATCCAAGCTGTTGCAGAGTTGAAATTGCTCTCGGATTTGGGAGGATTCTATGGTGTATGGCAGCGGATTATTGGTGTTTGTGGAGAGGTGAGATGGAGGCTAGCTTGGGTGGATGGTTCACAACTTCAGAAGGCTTCCACAAGGTGGAAGAAAGTTGCAATGGAGATACAAGCAAGGATGACTCTCGGAAGAAGGAATTGTGCTTTCATTTGAGCAGAATTTCTTTACTTGATTTCCAAAAGTGAGTTACAAGCTTTGCCAATGAGACTTTATAGATCAATCTCAAGGCCATGCATGGGAAATGCCTAGATCCACAATTTACGGATCTTAGGTCAGCTCATTACACATGTGCAAAGTGTGTATGGCTTCTAGAAAGCCTTATGAAATACATGTGAAAAACTATGCGCATATGCAGCAAATACAATCACTAATGCCACCCCTCCTATGCTATGCACACCCCTCTTTATGTAGCCAAAAGTCCACTTTACCCTTCTCCATGTTTTGGCACATTTGTAGCATCTCCTTGGTCTCCAATCTTCCATCCAAAAATAGCAAAGAGTATTTGGCCATCCCTCTTGTGATAGGTCCTATGGTGCTAGGCCTTCTTGTATCAAATGTAATCTTTTGATACTCTCTCTTATTGAATCTCTTGATTATTTATATGGTCTCCATATGTTTTGATTGTTAATTGTTGGATTATCATATGTGCTTAAAGCTTTCATCATTTAACTAATTCGGTGTATTGATGTTTGTCTTTATTGATATGTGGACGTACAGTAATGACATGAACTGGTGAGTAATCTCTTGATTTTGCAATATCACCTAGGGATAGGGATAGGACGATCAATTGCGCTAACTTTTGTTTATAATGCGGTATTAATTATTAGGGGAGGCTAGGAATAGCAAGCCAGTAGTTAATATTAGGCCATTTTCGCCGAGGGATCGGGTTAAGGGGAGGCTAAGAAAGTCGCATAACGATTGAATCAATCAACTAATATTCAAGGGTAGTATGTAAGAGAGAGTGGAATAGATGAAATTGTTAGTACCTAACAACATCCATTCATCCATTGTTTTCGTTTGTCAATTGAATCAACTTTATTTTGCATGTTAATATTTTTATCCACAAATCCAATTTATTAATTTTTATTTCTCAAGTCTTATTATTTTATTTCACACAAACGAGGAAGCCATACGAGTCTCCTGGGGAAACGATACTTGGTCTTACCATTTATATTACTTGTACAATTTGGTACACTTGCCAATTTGTCAACACTGAGGCATTGCAAAGCCCAAATGGCATCTTCTGGTAGGCAAATATCCCAAAGGGGCATGTGAAAGCTGTCTTCTCTTGATCTTTGGGGTCCACAACTCTTTGATTGTAACCTGAATATCCATCCAAGAAGCAGTAGAAGGCTTGACCTGCTAGTCTCTCTAACATATGGTCCATGAAGGGAAGAGGGAAATGATCCTTCTTGGTGGCTTTATTGAGCTTCCGGTAGTCAATACACATTCTCCAACCGGTGACAGTTCTTGTAGGGATCAACTCGTTCTTCTCATTACATACCACGGTCATACCACCCTTCTTGGGCACAACTTGCACCGAACTCACCCAAGTGCTATCAGAAATGGGATAGATAATTTCGGCCTCAAGAAGCTTTAGAACCTCCTTTCTCACCTCCTCCTTCATAATAGGATTAAGCCTTCTCTGAGGTTGAGTCACAGGTTTAAAGTCCTCTTCCATAAAGATCCTATGCATGCAATAGGTGGGACTTATCCCCTTTAAGTCAGAAATGGACCATCCCATAGCTCCTTTGTTGTTCTTCAAGACCTCCATGAGTTTCTTCTCTTCATCAATTGATAAGGAGCTACTAATGATCACTGGTTTGTTGTTACCTTCTTCAAGAAAAACATACTTTAGATGGGAAGGTAACATTTTCAGCTCCACCTTCTTCTCTTCAACACTATCATGAGTCTTCAAATCTTCAATTTTTTCCTCATGAGGTGGGATCTCCTTCAACACATCAAGCTCTGTCAAACAATCTTCAAGAATTTTCTTCTCTGCTTCATTGAGAGACTCACGTGCATCAATGAGGGTCTTCAAAAGAGGAGAAGAAATATGAATCTCCCTCTCCACTTTAGTGCAAACTTCATCAAGAACATCAACTTTGAAACATTTTCCCTCATCACTGGAGTGGGACATGGCTTCAAAGACATTGAAATTCACCTCCTCATCTTGGACTCTCACCTTGAGCTTGCCATCATCAACATCTATAAGCACTATTGTTGTCTTCATAAATGGCCTTCCAAGGATAAGAGGCACATCTACATCCGCCTCCATCTCCATGATGACAAAATCCACCGGGAACACAAATTTGTCAACTTGCGCAAGAACATCCTCCACTACACCATGTGAGTATTTGATAGATCTATCCACCAATTGTAGAGTCATCCGAGTTGGCTTGAGTTCTAGTTCTCCAATCTTCTTGAATAAGGAAAGGGGCATCAAATTGATGCTAGCACCCAAGTCAATCAAGGCCTTCCCAATGGCAAGCTTCCCTATGGTGCAAGGGATGGTGAAACTACCCGGATCTTTGAATTTTGGGGGAAGAAGCTTTTGGATGATGGCACTGCAGTTGCCTTGCACTTCAATAGTTTCCTCCTCAATGTATTTTCTCTTTTTGGTGTGGAGTTCCTCATAAACTTTGCATAGGCTGGCATTTTTTGAAGTGCTTCTCAGAAGGGTATTTTGATCTCTAATTGCTTGAAGATATCCATAAACCTCCCATTTGCTTCTCCTTCTCCTTTTGGGTATGGAAGTGGTTTCTCAAATTCTTTCTTCTTTCCCTCAACTTCCTCTTTCTTTTTCTCATTTTTCACACCCTTATTTTTCTCACTTTCATCCTCTTATTTTCTCTCCTCTTTCTCTTTGTTTTTGTCTCCACTCTCTTCTCTTTTCTCTCCACTCTCTCTCTCCACTTCCTCAACTTTCTTTTCTTTATCCTCCCTCTCTTTTTCAACCAACACCTTACCACTTCTAGTGATTATGACTTTGCATTCTGCCTTGGGATTGGCCTCAATGTTAGCTCCAAAACTCTTATCAGACTTATCTTCAAGCTTCTTGGCCAACTGGCCCATTTGAATCTCCAAATTCCTAATGGAAGCCTCTGTGCTCTTGTGGTTGGAAATGGAGACTTGCATGAATTGTTGAAGAGTCTCTTCCAACTTGGAGGATCTTTCAGCACAAGCAGAGTGAGGTTGGTATTGTTGCTGAGGTGGCCTGTTTGGTGACCCAGCTTGTCCTTGGCCCATGCTAGGGTGGGGGCTCCAACCTTGGTTGTAATTTTTTGACCGGTTTTGATTACCCATGTAGTTCACATCCTCTTGGGTATTGGTCTGTTTAATGCAGTGACCACTAGCATGTTCTCCACCATACAGCTCACACCCTTGATGTTGGGCGTGTGACACATTTTGGTGCTCTTGCAACTGAGAGACTTTGTTCATGAGGATTTCAAGCTGTTGGGTCATGATCTTGTTTTGAGCCAAGATAGCATCCTGAGACTGTAGTTGTAAGACACCTCTTTGTTGCCCCCTCGCATTTTGTGATTCACTATCATTTGCAGCCATGTTTTCAATGAGATCACGGGCTTCCTCAAGAGTCTTCCCCCGCATGTTTCCTCCAGCTGAGGCATCCAACATCAACTTAGTTTGGGAGCTCAATCCTCCCAAGAACATGTTTAAGACAGTGGGCTCATCAAACCCATGAGTGGGTATCTTCCTTAGCAGCCCTTTGAATCTTTCCCCTGCTGGAAAGATGAGATCTGTTGCTTCCCTTTAGTTACTTTTGATTGAGGGAAGTATTTGTTGCAAAACATTTCCACCACATCATCCCATGAAGTGAGGCTGTTCTTAGGAAATGACGTGAGCCATTCTTTGGCGTTGCCTTCAAGAGAGAATGGAAATAGACTGAGCCTTATGAAATCATCAGGAACATCTTGGAGCTTCACCGTGTTGCATATCTCCAAGAAGCAGGTGATGTGTTTGAATGGATCTTCGTGTGCCAGGCCATGAAATTGCTTGCTCTGCACCAGATGAATGAGAGCAGGCTTCACCTCCATGTTAGGTGCATTGATCAGTGGCCGTGCGATACTATTAAAATGAAACGACCCTGAGAAGGTATTGAAATCCTCCAGAGTGTGTCTAGCTTGCCCTTCACCATCACCATTCCTACTATCAGCCATTTGTTCCACCTCCTGCTCAACTGCAGGCACAATGGGTTGCTCAGGAGTCACAGGAGCGGGAGAAGTTTCTCTAGATGCCCGATTCTCTCTTCTTCTTCTACTGTTGTTTCTTCGGGAAGTCTTCTCTACTTCGGGATCTAGGAGGAGAGGATTAGAAGATTGTGTGCTCCTAGTACAGATTGTGCCCTGCATACACTAGAGCCAATAGTACTAGAGCACCAACTTAGCCCACAAATAATGAAAAGAAAATAAATTATTCACAAAAGAAAGAATATAAGAATAAAGCTTAAATGGGTTAGAAATCACACAAAAGTAAAGTAATTAAACCGAAATCCCCGACAACGGCGCCAAAAACTTGTTGAGACTTTGGCAAGTGTACCAAGTCGTGCAAGTAGTAAAACCGGTAAGACCGGATATCGTTTCCCAAGAGACTTCGGTATTACTTTACTATCGTATGATCACTAACTACTTTAAGCTAAAGAATGGTTTCCTTTAATGTGAATTTTTGCAATGAAAGTAAAAGTGATGCAAAAGTAAAGGTTTGAACTTCTTGGGGCCAAAATACTTGAAAATGGAATGATTGATGAATAAATATATGGAATGGATATGTTGGAAAATGATTTCAACTATTATACTCCTATGTAAATGCACAATTACTACTACTTCAATTAGCTTGCTCTTGTCAACTTACTAAGTTACTTAAACCCAATCCCTTGGTGAGAAAGCCTAAGTTCACTTGTTAAATCTCAATCCCTTGACAACCTAACAAGTTCACCCGCATTAAGAAAAGAAGTTTAAGACAACTAAAAGTCCTAGCTCTATCCCTAGACACTATTTCCCTTAGGTGTTTAGTCTAGTTCAAGGTTCACACAATATTTCCCAACATTAAGTAAACCCTAAAATCATGTCATGGTTGATCAAGTCATAATAAGCATTAAGCAAAAGACAAAAACACCAACAAGTAATGAAAGAAGCAATTTTCCATTTAAAACAAGTGCACTTACAATGAAGTTTTATAGTTTACATCATTCCCCAACAAAAAGGAACTCAGCTCTCCATTACAATGGAGAGCTTGAGCTTACAATGGAAGGAAATGGTGAAGATGAGACCCAAGGAGAAGGAAAGGAGAGCTCCCACAGTCCAAAACCAGCTCCAAGAGGTGCCAAAACGTCTTTCTAAGCTCCAGCTGCCAAGAAGATAGCAACCCTTGAAAATTGTGTGCCTTTTATAGTGTTAGGGTGCCACATCAGCGAAAAGTCGCGCCCAGCGCCCTTTCCTAAGGCGTTGGGCACCATCTTCTGCAAACAGGCAAGACAGGGGCAACTCGCGCCAGCGCCCCCTAGGTCACGCCCAACGTGAAAACCTCCTGGACCAACAACAACAATTCGCGCCCAATGCCAAGAAATTCGCGCCCAGCGTGAAGCTGAAAGTATCACCACTTCAAAACCTTCACATTTTTGTCTCTTCATTGGCTCTTCACTCTTGATAAAATTGAAGGTCCTTCCAGAGCTGATAAAGTTCCTACAAAACTTGGAGGAATTAGTGATGAAAATTGTTGTGTAAGCTAAACCTCAGATATTCACAAAGTTAAAGAAAAAGAAGGGATCAAGCATGTTTCAAGCCTTGGAAGAGTTGATTTGGTAGGAAAATTGAACCATAGATAATGGTAAGAATTACCGTTATCACACCCCAAGAACCCAAAGTTCCAATTGCAAAATAATTACAAGAACAACAAAGCCAAGTTCTACTACTACAAATCAACCCAACACTCACTTTTCTTCAAACTTTTGATAAAAACAAAATGGAATCCCTAACCACCAAGTGTAGATCGTCCAGCCCTCCAAAGAAATCACAATGTTCCATTTCAAATACCATCTCCTGGGGGATGTTAGAAGATATAGGTATCCACTGAAGGATATCCGGAAGGTACACCTACTGATGGGGGGTGGAAGGTAGTGCACTTACTGACAAGTGCCAACCAGGTTTGGGTCAGGCTCGCGACGTTAAACAAGCACTACTAGGAGGCAACCTAGATTTCTTCTTACACTTTTGCATTTTAAATTATTAGAATAGGTTGAATTTTAATTTTGGTGTGTATTCTTGGCTTTATTACTTGTTCTGAAAATGTTTGACTAACTAATTTGCATGATGGATCTATTTGATGATTATTTGAGAATTGAGTTGTAATGCATGATGATATCTAGGAAATAGATGGGTGATGAATTTATGATTGTGGTTATGATGCTAGGCATGGTGTATGAATGAATTTTGTGTGAGGAAGCATGTGTGTGAGATTTTGAGCTCCAGAGT